>NC_064640.1:500253731-500528731 GCF_023864345.2 Schistocerca serialis cubense
TCCTCATAAATGTTGATGTTTCTTCGAATGAGAAAAGGTTAACAACTCACACAAAAACAGATTGGCAATTCTGTTGGAATTTTGGTGGAATCCACGTAACCCATCGTATTTTTAACACTGAGCGACTGGAATGGAAACTTAGCAAAGGCGGAATGATAGGCACATGCCAGATACTGTTTACTCACCTAGGGCTTGCCAAACTGACAATGCGTGATCGCGAATAAAATAGTTGTTATTGAGAAAAATAAACAATTGATCTGTCGCACAACACAATGGTCAGTGTATTGTCAGCAGCGAAGGATAATGCGCGCAATGCGTGTGCCTTGTGAGATGGAGTTCGAAAAACATTGTCATGAAAGTAGATCTGCCTTTGTCAGCAGCACATTTCAACAAATTAAATATATCTAATCATAACACTCTTTTAGGATATTCCTACTTTCGTAATAATACCGTCCATTTTCTTTATTTGTGTAGCCTCTTGTTGTATAATTAGTTTATTAATGCTGATATAACCATGCAACAATTGAAATGCTTTTTCTCATCACTGCGAACCAATTAAAACATTGTTATTTGTGACTGCTTTTCGACTCTTTCTAGCTTGCAATGGAAATATGTTGTTCACATGCATGTAGTACAGTGTGTCGTATTACATTATTACATCCATATCAGAGTAATCACAGTGAAACTTCTATACTTCAGATCTTGGACGCTTTTTACCAGAAGCACACAGGGATCACACCTGTGGAGATTTTCCCTTTCTAAATTTTTGTAACATCGTACAGATACGCTAGCTTATTAGGCAGCGAGAAGATAACCTTGCTTTACTTTCCTGCCTTGATTCTTAATCACATGATTTTATAATATTCCTTCCTTCCTTATTCACTACCCTCTGTCCCTTCTTGCGATCTGAAAACATCGAGGAGAACTATGGTGCAATAAAACAGGCAATAAAATTCAGTACACAGCAAGGCAAAATTTATCGTATGGGCAATATTACCACTGCTCATATGCGCCGTTCCGATGTGAGCATATGGCCGGGCTACTTTACCGCTCCCCGCCTCAAATTTCCCACGGCGCTAGCGAGGCAAGCGCGACGCGCGGCGCGAGAAACTGTGACTCAACCACAACGCCGCGCAACCCGGCGCAGGCGCGTGTCGCGTCCCAGTCGCGTCGCGTCGAAATTTGCGCGGTCCCATTTGAACCTGTGATGTTACAAAAACGCGCGCTGCGCTGCTTCGCGCCACACGCGCTATACGCGTCTCAATTTGCGCCTAGCCGTGTCCCGAACTGAACCCAATGGAACATTTTTGGGATGAGTTAGAAAGTCGACGTGACTCTAGACCCTATCATCCAACATCAGTACCTTCTCTGGTTTCGGCTCTCGAAGAAGACTGACAGTCATTCCTCCACAGACACTCAGACACGCCATTGAAAGTATCTACAGCAGAGTTCAAGCCGTAATAAAGGCGAAGGGCTGACACACCACATATTAATGTCCACAACAAAGGACAGCACACTTTTGATCAGACTGTCTATATAATTATCAACTAGCTAAATCCACTGTATAGCGCATGGCTGCAAATCGTGTATCCTTATTTCACTGGTGGATGTTACCTTAGAAAATGACCGTGAAACTTCCATGGAGATGCCGCCACAGGCTTTACTTGATGAAAACAATACGAGCGACAAATACTCTTAATACAGACTGTATGCACACGTGTAACTTCATGCATATATGAAGTCGAACATTAATATAAACCAGTTACAGTTATTCACAATAGCAAAAGCGAAGGATTAAATGTCGAATAAAGCTAAGGGGACATCCATTAACTAAGTGAGGTTTTATTTTGAAAATTTGGACCTCCTCCCACCTTGTCGAGATCTGGTGAGATGTGGTGGGACCCCCTTTCCCCCTCACGTGTGGTTTACCCTATTATTTCTTAATAATGAAATTTAATATGTACTTTTTTTTGCTACCACTAAAAATATGTAGTAGGTGACACCTATTATGTAAAACAAAATGTTACCCGTTATAATAATGGATCAACTTTGAATCACAATCTGCTAACAAACTGTTCACCATCGCGAATGCACATCTCCCCATAAATGAAGACATTTAAGGGGCTTAGAAAAGGTGGAACGTTTTTGGGACTAACTCGATAATTTAGTAAAAAAAATTCCAGAAAAACACAAGTTCTACTTACGGAGGACTTCAGTGCCCACACAAGAAATGAGAAGAATCACAAAAAAAATAGTTGGAAACTACCCGAAAGTAACAGAACTAACCAAAATGGCATCAGACAGGATTATGCCACGACACATCATCATCCTGAAATCCACAGCCTTTAAAAAGCTACCTCGAAAACAGAAAACATGGGTCTCACCAAATCTAAACGTAGATGAATTCCAACTCGATCATGTGGCCATCAAACTGAAGTTCCATAACGAAATACAAAATGTCAAAGCCCTCAAAGGAGCCAACCAAACTCAAGATCATCCCCAAAAGGAAAAATGGAACCAACACCCGAAAAAAAGGAAATACGATACAGAAAAGATAATAAACTCCAAGGATTTTGCCCTTGCAGTCGAAGATATGCAAAACCAAAACTGGGATGAAATAAAAGAAAGCCTAATAAGTAAAGCCGAACAATTAGCTCCCATAACGAAAGCCAAAACACATGCCTGGCGGATACAAGAATGTGATAGACTTCTTGAACTAAGAAGAAAATCATGGCAACAGTGGTGATCACGGAAAAATGAACGTAACAGATAAAACTTCTTAAAAAAAAGAAAATTAGTGAGCAAAAATATCAAAATAACAAAAAAAGCGAAAGATGACCAACACTTCTTTCAGATTAAGGAAGACTTTATCAAAAACAACACAAGGAACTTTTATTTAAGCAGAAAGTAACCAGATACAGCCCGACGATCCTACAGCTCCAAGACAAAAATGGAAATATTGCCCACAACAACAGGGAAACTTGAAAAATATTGACAGAATGTTGCAGAGACCCTCCCAACTGTGAAGAACCCACAGAAAAAATTGACTTTAAGTCCTCAAAAATAACCAACCCAAACTCTGATCCACCCTCTACCGAGGAACTACAGTCATATCAAATCCGAGAAACCATACAGCCTCGGGAGGAAACCAAACCACAGCTGAACTTTGGAAAAACGACAACAAAAATGCCATAGACCCTCTCCAAAACTTCTTTGAATAAATCTCGATTAATGAAAGAATGCCAGATATTTGGAAGACGGCTCTTATCCACCCATTCCATAAGGCAGGGTCTAAAACTGGCCTCAACAACTACAGATGGATTTCTCTCCTAGACGTAACGTACAAAATATTCTCTGAAGTCCTACTAACTGGCGCAGAATCCCAGTTACACCATAAACTTGGAGAATACTAAGCGGGTTTCAGGAACGGAACATCATCCCCAGAACAAATCCTAAACCTCAAAAACCTCATGGCCTATTAAAAATCAAGAGCAAAATCGTATTTTATCACTTCCACTGACTTTCAGAAAGCATACGACTGAATAGACGGGAATCCGTCATCTCTATACTAAAAGAATTAAACCTCGACAAGAAAACCACAAACCAAACCGAAGAAACCCTTACGAACACATACTCTAAAGTCAAATTCATGGGAGAACGCTCCGACCCTTTCGAGATAAAAACTAGTGTACGGCAAGGAGATGCTCTCCCCACTGCTGTTTAACTGCGCCCTAGAAAAAGCAGTCAGAGAGTGGAAGACGAAGATCCGTAATGGAATCCGTCGGTAACACGAAAAAAGGTATCAAAGTCAACTGTCTGGCCTTTTTAGATGATATGGGCCTACTAGCCGAGACCTGGGAGGAAGCCAAGGAGCAGACCCTCAAACTACAAAAGTAAGCTGAAAAAATAGGTCTCAAACTCTCCCCTGAAAAGATCAAGATAATGACAAACACAAAAAACACCAAACCATATTAATGTGGGAGAACAAAAAATAGAGATCCTCAAAGAATACAAATATCTTGGAGAATTGATCAGCTGGAATGTCCTAGAGAAAAAAAGCAATGCAATCTAGAAGAAATAAAGCTGACCTGGCCCTCCAACTGACCAAAAACACATATAACAAAAAGTCCCCCTCATGGAATACATAAATAAAACATTACAATACAAAATCAAACCGGAAGCCCTCTATGCAGCTGAAACCTTGTCCATCACCAACCATGACCTAGTTGAAAGACTGGAGATCAAAGAAGGGAAGATATTAAGAAAAATCCTTGGTCCTACATTTCACGACAACAAACTAATTCACATAAAAAATGTAGCTCTTCACCAAACAACTGAAAAACTCTCAGACACAATAAGGGAAAGAGGAATTGATTTTTTTGGACACATCCTCAGAATGAATCCAAATAGATTAAAATGTTTTTTGATTACTTCTGCAACAACAGAACCCAACCAAACTGGCTTAAGGAAACGGAGAAAGACTGAAGAGAACTCCAGATCACATAAAATGTACTCATAATAAAAAGAAACAAAGACAAGAAAGAGAGATTACAAGTCAAAATGAAAACCAAACGAACAGTCCAGATCTCTGAAGAAGAAGGGAAAAAAAGAAACAGTACTGGGCTAATAGCAAGACACGGAACTTTAAAAATTGACTGATTTAACGTACTTCAAAGCAGAGTGAAACGAAACAAGAAGGATAGATCTTCTCTGAATATTCTTCGCCATTTGGCAGCTTTCAAGACAAATAATGTAATTATACTCGTCACACCGCATCTTAAAGGTAGTGATCATTTTCACCTTTAATTTCGCATAAAAATGTGATACCTAGATGTAACAAGTTTATTGAACAGCGTTTTTAACACATAATTCAAAATCCTTTATTTTAAACATGCCAGTCCTGAGTAGTTTTCGGACGGCCAGACATATAGACGGACAAAAAGGCTCCATGGCACGTTTATTTCGATTTGTCGGCATACTGATTAACATACGCATTATAAAAGTTTTGATACAAATTCATTTTGAACGCAGTAAAATCGGCTTTATATGCATTGCGGAACATCACGAGTATCTCACTGACAGACACGCAGTGATTTTGACCGGCGCTTCCGGGAATTGCCGAAATGAAATCTGACACTTGTGCGGCATTTCTTTCAGATAGGAGAAGCCCGAGCATGCACACGTGAAAAGTATTCTGTTTAAAGAGACCGTAATGATTGGTGGGCACTGTAATATAGTCTATGCTCGCGAGTAGTTTTATAAAACCAAATGTTATCCGTTATGATAATGTATATTCTCTGGATCAAAACGTTGACATGAGATTTTCATTTCCCCCTCCTCTTAAATGAGATATGGTGAGATTTTACCGGACCCTCCCCCCCACCCATCCACTTTGAGCTTATGTAATTAATGGACGTCCGCTAATTAAAAAACTTCAAGAACTGTCTTTACGGCTGCAAAGGGATATTCATCACACGTGACTTTATAATGACATAACAACAGCTCGCACAGAGCAGTAAGACTAATACTCTTCACAAGCTTCATTCGTGAATAGGCAGAAAGGAAACCTTTACATATGGCTGAATAAAAATGCTATATGTCACGTACTTTACTGTATATAATATAGATACGCAGGTAGACTCCCCGTTCTTTTACAGCTATGTACGCTGATCGCGCTGGATAAGTCTGTCAAAAAGATCTGAGCACCCTCTCTACGTCGGTTTTAAATGGCTCTGAGCACTATGGGACTTAACTTCTAAGGTCATCAGTCCCCTAGAACTAAGAACTACTTAAACCTAACTAACCTAAGGACATCACAAACATCCATGCCCGAGGCAGGATTCGAACCTGCGACCGTAGCAGTCGCGCGGTTCCGGACTGAGCGCCTAGAACCGCTAGACCACCGCGGCCGGCGTCAGTTTTAGATATATAGTAATTATATTTGAAAGTATAAACTGATCAGCGCTACTTAATTTTGGTTAGGCTGAAACAATACACTACTTGCAACAGTTGATTCTCCGCGTATAAATGATGCACACTGATGACACATTGAATTAGAGTTATCACGCTGTGGAAATCAGATCTTTGTCCACATGAATGGGGCCAGATGCATTAGACGTCCGATCTCCAAACTTGTACAGACATTGCGCTTATCATTTTGATTGTTTCGAACCGCCCCCATGGCCAACTGTTATCTTGAACCGTGTGTGAATAACGGAGCTCGTGTCAGTCTGCAAGCTGAATTGCATTCGTGGACAGGCAGATCACTTGCCATTTCATTTCTGGGCGACACAGTCTTTTGAGCACCAATACCTTCCAAAACCACACGAGTATCTCTGGTAGCTCAAGCCATTGTCCATAGAGATTACGCCGCCCAATATACGAAACATAACGTCTGTCATCAGCCCTAATAGGTCAGTTATAGAGGGGCCTGCTGCAAGACAATGTGTCCCCGTGTATTCCCGTAGTTTTCAAAGTTAACAACTTGTGTGTCTGGGAGAACATGGTAATCCCACATTTTTCCCCGTCCAAGACCCTAGTGGAGAGTGATTCCCATTCTCTCTTCCGACTAGTTGTGAAGCGTCAAGTTTACATCTGTGTTGTTTGAATAACTGACAAGTTCTTATGTAGTGTAGTTTTGCGTTACATAATTAGGTATGAATGTGGAATGAACGGGAATGAGAGTATGAAACACGCTGTGAGAGCATGGCTTAATCTTTTCGAATAACTCCCAGGGGGGTCACAACCAGTAGCGACTCATATCATCTCTCCGTGGGACACTGCGGGAAGGTCTGTAATGAAACCCACAGTCTCATTACCATAAAATTTATGCCACTGCCTTTCCTCCCGTTGCCATCCATATGGCTACGCAAAAAAGAAAAGAAAACCATACCCGTAGTCTATATGTCATTTTTCTTCCTTTCTCGTGCTTTTATTTCTCAACAATATGGGCCAGTACTTTCTTTTATATCATACATATTTTCGTTAGTTCTTTCGTCGCTACGAAGACAGTACAAATAGAGAGGAGCTTCACAAAAGCGCTGGACAATCGGGCACACAACAGTGTACCAGGGCATGGAACAATAGTACTCTCGGAGACCAACTGAACACTTCGGTCTGGAATGAAGTGTTGCTGCCACAACGTTTGGATAGCATTGTCGGCTATACTGTGGGGACGTAGAGGAGGGAGGCACTAAAGCTGACTACGGCCTGTAAACGGGAAATTCCTCTTCAGTGAGTATTGACGAAGTGTTCATTGTTTTGTTTCCCAAAGGGGTTGCAATTTATTATTCAAAATTCCTCGACGTTAATAATATCCATTCAGAAGTGTTTTACTGATTTTGGCGTCAGGAAGGTCATGCGGCCACTGACGGTCATTAATACTGGCAAAAACTGTATTACACTGACGAAAAAAAAATCTTAATACCAATAAGGAGTTGTGCGACATAAACGAAATTTGGCAGGCGTGTTTCTACGTCTGAGAGATAATAAGAATTTAAATTTAGCGCCAGTCACATTAGGGTGGCTCTAGAGCGCCACTATGTGGATACAGATGAGGTTTGCTTTATATACACGCTGTAACTGTCGTTAGCGTTAGTTACCTTTGAGAATGGACGTGGCGAATTAATGTTAGTCAAAAATGCTTTTAAGGCGACAAAGAGGAAATTATCAACACATCACTGAGTTTGCACGAGGTCGTGTACTAGGGCTACGAGAAGCTGGATGTTCCTTTTGCGTTACTGCAGAAAGGCTTGGAAGGAACGTAGCCACTGTACATGATTGCTGACAGCGGTGGTCACTAGAATATAAGGTAGCAAGAAGACCGGAGACTGGGTTCCGGACGGCATAAGGCACTACCGAGACGGGAGACCATCATGTTCGTCGTATGGGCGCATCGTAACTGCACCTGCAGCGGCGATCTGAGCAGCAGTTGGCACCACAGTGTCACATACAACTTTTACAAATCGATTACTTCAAGGACAGTTGTGAGCCAGACGCCCTGTAATGATAATTCCACTGACCCCAAACTACCACCATTTGCGATCTCAGTGGTGGGCAGTGCAGGATGGAGGTGTGTTGTCCTTTCTGATGAAAGCTGATTCTGTCTCGATGCCAGTTATGGCCATGTGTTGGTTACAAGTGGGCCAGTTTAGGGCCTGCAACCAGCCAGTCTGCGTGCTAGATACCCTGGACCAATATCTGAAGTTATGGTCTTGGATGTGATTTCGTATGACAGCAGGAGCACTCTCGTGGTTATCCTACGCACACTGACTGTAAATTTGTACGTCAATCTGGTGATTCGACCTGTTGTGCTGCCATTCATGAACAGCATTCTAGAGCATGTTTTCCAACAGGATAACACTCGCCCACTCACCGCTGTTGTAACCCAACATGCTCTACAGAGTGTCGACATGTTGTCTTAGCCTGCTAGATCGCCAGATCTGTCTCCAGTCGAGCACATATGACACATCAACTCTAGCGTCACCCACAGCCAGCATTAACCGTCCCTGTATCGACCAAGTGCAACAGGCATGGAACTCCATCCCACAAACTGACATCCGGCACCTGCACAACACAATGCACGTACTTTTGCATCTAGCATTCAACATTCTGGCAGTTACACCGTGTATTAAACTACCACCATTTCACATTTGCTGTGGATTATCTTGCACTTACATTAACCTGTAACCTTGCAACGTTAGCCACTTAAAGATGTTACCTAGACAAATGTATTTTATTACTCTACCTTAATTACTTTTTAGTGTTGCGAATTTTTTTCCGTCAGTTTACAATTCCGAACCCATACGGAAACGGGAAAATGAGAAGTAGTAGTAGTGGTTTCAGAAGTAGTAGTAGCAGGAGAAGAAAAACAAGAAGAAACAGAAGAAGATGATGATGATGAAAGAAGTATTTTACTATTATCTTGGGTATAATAATTGCTCTTTGTAGGTGAATGGTAGCCTTCACATGGTGGAACTGATTTCGATTACTGGTGATAGCACCAATTAAACCTGACACAGTCATTATTGCAATGGCATCAAATGAAAATGTTTGCACCAAGCTTGAGCCAAATGATATTTATTATTTATCTATTTATTTATTTACTTTCGTTACAGCCGTCTATGGGCTACGTTTACACAACTTCCCTCATTTTCTAAAGTTCTCTTCCTTCCTCTTTCGCAAGTACTCCTTCATCCGTTGGCTCACTAGTGCACGTTCTTCTGCCGAGAATACTCTGTTCTTCCTCGTTTTCCCCCTAGAAGAAATCCTTCACCTCTGCAACCTTTTTCCTAAAGATCTACCTGTTCACAATTTCTTCTGCCGTTATCCCGCATTTTTCTAGATCCCAGTGCACTTCTTTCACCAATGGAACTTGTGTCTTCTTGTTCTCCTGGAAGAGAAGAATCTTGCTAGCGAGCCTCTCTGATTCCATTCTTTTAATATGTCCATAGAAAGACAGACTTCTTTTCTTCATTGTGGAGGTAATATTTTCAAATCGTTGATAAAGTTCTTGATATGATCTTAGACGGAACGTAAATTCATTAGATATCTTTCTGGGCCCAAGAATGTTTCTAAGGAATTTCTTTTCTTTCTTTTCTAAGTCTGAAAGTCCCTTCCTGGCTATTGTCTCAGATGCATATAAACATTCAGGTTTCACGACTGTGTTGTAGTACTGGAATTTGCCCTAGTATGAGAGTCATTTAGATTTGGACGTGTTCTGACACAATCTGAATGCTATTTCCATTTTTATTGCTCGTTTTTCAATTTCTGCCTTTTCATTGTTGTTTGGAGTCAAAATCTCCCCTAGGTACTTGAACTTCTGAACTCTTTTGATGTCACCAAACTTGGTCCTCATTGTCCAGACTGGATCAGTGGCATTTATGTTCATATATTGTTCCAGACGAGCGGTTCTAGGCGCTTCAGTCTGGAACCGCGCGACCGCTACGGTCGCAGGTTCGAATCCTGCCTCGGGAATGGCTCTGAGCACTATGGGAGTTAACTGCTGTGGCCACATCACAAACATCCATGCCCGAGGCAGGATTCGAACCTGCGACCGTAGCGGTCTCGCGGTTCCCGACTGTAGCGCCTAGAACCGCTCGGCCACTTCGGCCGGCCCTCGGGAATGGATATGTGTGATGTTCTTAGGTTAGTTAGGTTTAAGTAGTTCTATGTCCTAGGGGAATGATGACCTCAGATGTGAAGTCCCATAGTGCTCAGAGCCATTTGGCATTTTTCTTATATTGTGTCTTCTCAAAAGATATTTGCAATCCTGCTTTCACTGCTGTTTCCTTGAGGACTTCAATCCGTTTAGTTGCAATTCGCAGATTCTCTGCAAAAAACACTATATCACCTGCAAAGGCGAGGCAGTCAAATGTAAGCCCAGACTTTTTGCGGCCTAGCCTGATTCCATTTGGAAAGTTGAATTGACCCATTTCTTTTCGCCATAACCTGATAATTTTTTCTAAAACGGAGTTGAACAAGATCCCAGAGAGACTGTCTCCTTGTCTCAAACCTGGTTTGATTTCAAAGGGCTCTGACAGCTATCCCAAAAATTTAATTTGTGATTGGTGTTTGTTAGTGATTGCTGAATAAGTCTCGTTGTCTTATCATCAATTGCAAATTCTTTCAGCACTTCTATTAATGTGTCTCTATCTACGGAGTCGTACGCCTTTTTAAAGTCCACAAATGTCATGATCACTTTCTTATCAGCTGCTAGTGTCTTTGTGTTGACTAAGGTTTTGATGGTAAAGCTCTGCCTTGCACACGATCTTCCTGTCCTAAAGCCGGTTTGATATTCACCTAGTTGTTGATCTACGTGTTGTTCTGTTCTATGTTTGAGAGCACTGGCAAGGATCTTGTATGCTACTGGTAGAAATGATATTCCTCTGTAATTATTGACAATGGATTTGTCTCCTTTCTCGTGCAATGGGTGGATGACAGCATCTCTCCATTCTTCTAGGTTCTCTCCCGTGAGCCAGATTTTTTGAAAGAGACTTTCAAGTCGTTCCAGGAAACTGTCTCCTGTGTACTTCAAAATTTCTGCAACAATTGAATCTTTGCCAGACACTTTGTTGTTTTTCAAGCCGCTGATGATCTCTCGTATTTCCTTTATATCTGGTGGGGTAGAATCAGGAAGTTTGTTTTGTGGTTTCTGGAAGGTTAATTTTTCTGGTGGTGGGTCACAGTTGAATAACTCTTTGAAGTATCTAGCCAGTGTTTGCAATTCTGTTTGTTGTTCATAATCAATTTGTCCTGACCATTTTTGAAACAGATGTTGGGTGATGAGTAACCTCTAAGTTTGGATTTAAATGTCTGATAGAAGCTTCTGGTGTTGTTCTTCTGGAAATTCTCTTCTAGCTCCTTTAATTGATCTCTTTCAAACCTTCGTTTGGTGTTCCTAAATACTTTTGCTGTCGTCCTCCTTTGGGTTTTAAATTCCTCGAAGTTCCGCTTGTTCCAAGCTTCAGAACGTTTCCGTAAGGCATCTTCACATTCATCATCCCACCATGGATGTTTCGTTTTCTTAGCAAGTAAAATTGTTTGTTTCGCTGCTTCCTGAATCTTCTGAGCCATTTTGTCCCACTCGTTGGAGTTTAACGTGTCAAGTCCATGCTGATACTTCACAACTATTTCTTCACTAATTTTCAGTTATTCAATTCTGTACGTCTGTATTCTGAGGGTTTTCCTTCTCCGATTGCCAGGGATTGGTTTCGCTTTGATCCTTGTCAGATAATGGTCGGAATCAAAATTCGCACCTTTCAGCACTTTGACGTTCATTATTTCCTTCGGGCTGGTGGTCGCTACGTGGTCAATCTGACATTCTCCTGACATGGGATTGGGTGATCGCCATGTTTTCATCTGCTTTGGAGCCCTCTTAAACTGGGTGGCCATAATTTTCATTCCAAATGATTCACAAACATCAATCAATGTTTCATCATTTCTGTTTGTCCTTTTGTGAGCTACATATTTGCCCACAATGTTCCGGCGTTTTCCTTCTTTTCCAGTCTGTGCATTGAAGTCCCCCATGAGGATCTTGACATGCTTGTCTGGGATTCTGAACAGTTCTTCTTCGAGTTGTGACCAAAATTCTTCTACCTTCTCTGGGTTTTTTCTGTTGTCTTCATTGATTGGCGCATGGGCATTGAATATGGTGTATAATTTGTTTCCACTTGCAAGAGTTACTACAGACTTGGGTCGTAAACCGTACCTGTTTCAACGACACGGTCATTAAACTTTTGAGTACCAGTGATTTTTGTCTCAAACCACCATTTTATCATTTTTTTTTTTTTTTAAGTACCAGTGCCTTCCGCACGGAACCACCGGTGCAACTGACTTCTAGTGGTACACTGAGGTACTTCTACGAATGTAGTAGACTGTAAGAGCCACATACAGTGATCAAAGCAGCAGTCGGTGCAGAGATTGTACTACTTGATTGTAGGTGATGGTGACATGTGGTTTGTTTTATAATGGTCATATTGAGGAGTTCACTGACAGCGAAAGTATGTTTATTTAACGGTATTACAAAGTAAATTTGAGTTTGTACTAATGCTTTTATGTGATTTCGAAATTAAGCCACTGAAGCTTGCGTACTAATGATATCAATGTACTAAATTTTAGGCTCATTTTTGCTTGTTATTGAGGACTAATTAGTTTTACGCATTATGAGTTAATGTACATTTCGAGATTTGGGATTGTGTCTAGTAAAAATGCCAAATAGCATTCGAATATATGTCATGAAATGATGAGTGGTTGAAAACAGTAGCCCACAGTGCTTCCAAAGTGAAACCTTCTCCTTACAATAAGTGATTTTTTATTTTTGCCGAGTTGTTCTTATATTCGTTGCTTTCTATGATTACAGAGGTCAATTTTTTGAAATAATTTACAATTAATTTCTTTTTACATTTTTTGGGACGCAGAGGGTTAAAGAGCGAGCACGAGCTGGGACTGGGAAGGATACCGCCCGTTTCCTTTCAAAGAAACCACCGCGGCATTTACCTTCAGCGATTTAAGGAAACCATGGGAAAGCTATATCTGCACGGCGGGACGGGGATTTCAATCGTCGTCTTCCAATTAGGAGTCCAGTGCTTCCCCAGTGCGGCACCTCGCTCGCTGTGTACGTGAACGGGACGTAAGTGAAGGAACAAGAACAATGGACAGCCTATCTCGTCCCGGCAAACCGGCGCTGAGTTCAGCAGTTAAGCGCTCCCGTTAAGTTGCCTGCCGCTAGGTATATCACTAGCGCGTGACTTCGTTCACGGCTGAACGATAAACAAAGCAAGGTGACACAAGGCTGAAACAACGGTTCTCTTCTCACGGTGTCTCGATCGATTTAGCAATTAGTGAATTAACTATGGTCTTTCACAGCGTAACTTCAAAGAACACTGTAATGAACTTCATCATAAGCATATTAATTACTGCTAGGGCTTAACATAATTTAAATGAGAACCGTATCCCACTTCTAAGCACGTAACGAAACTGAACGTTAACAGTATGCTGATACGAAAGCTCCATATTTAGCAATTATATACAACCGCTCGCTCACAGTAAGTTCCGTACCTGAAGACTGGAAAATTGCTCAAGTCACACCAATACCAAAAAACGAAAAGAGAAGTAATCCGCTGAATTACAGACTATATCACTAACGTCGATTTGCAGTAGGGTTTTGGTACATATATTGTGTTCGAACATTATGAATTACCTCGAAGAAAACGATTTATTGAGGCATAGTCAGCACGGGTTCAGAAAACATCGTTCTTGTAAAACACAAATAGCTCATTATACTCTCGAAGTATTGAGTGCTATCGACAAGGGATGTCAAATTGATTCCATATTTTTAGATTTCCAGAGGGCTTTCACACCGTTCGTCACAAGCGCTTATGGAATATCGCCTCAGTTGTGCGACTCGATTCGTGATTTCCTGTCAAAAGGTCACAGTTCGTAGTAATAGACGGAAAGTCATCGAGTAAAAAAGAAGTCATATCCAGCATTCCCCAAGGAAGTGTTATGGGCCCTATATTGTTCCTGATCTATATTAACGACACAGGAGACAATCTGAGTAGCCCTATTAGATTTTTTGTTGATGCTGCTGTCATTTGCCGTCTTGCAAAGTCATCAGATGACCAAAACGAATTGCAAAATAATTTAGATAAGACATCTGTATGGTGCGAAAAGTGGCAGTTGACCCTGAACAAAGAAAAGTGTGAAGTTATTCACATGAGTACTAAAAGAAATCCGCTAAATTTCGATTACGCGGTAAGTCACAAATCTGAAGGCTGTAAATTCAACTAAATACTAAAGTATTACAGTTACAAATAACCTAAATTGGAACGATCACATAGATAATGTTGTGGGAAGAGCAAACCAAAGACTGCGATTCATTGGCAGAACACTTAGGAGGTGCAACAGGTCTACTAAAGAGACTGCTTACACCACGCTTGTCCGCCCTATTCTGGAGTATTGCTGTACGGTGTGAGATCCGCATAAGGTGGGACTGATGGATGTCATAGAAAAAGTTCAAAGAAGGGCAGTTCGTTTCGTACTATTGCGAAATTTGGGAGATAGTGCCACAAACATGATACGTGAATTGGAGTGGCAATCATTAAAACCAAGACTTTTTCGTTGCGACGGGATCTTCATGAAATTTCAATCACCAGTTATCTCCTCCGATTGCGAAAACATTTTGTTGGTACCCACCTACATAGGGAGAAATGAACATCACGATAAAATAAGAGAAATCAGGGCTCACACAGAAGAATTTAAGTGCTCGTTTTTCCCGCGCGCCGTTCGAGAGTGGAACGGTAGAGAGATAGCATAAAGGTGGTTCATTGAACCCTCTGCCAGGCACTTTATTCTGAATAGCAGAGTAATCACGTAGATGTAGATGTAGAGAAGAATCAGCTACGATTTCAAAACTGTTCAACTAACTGCAATGCAATAAGGCAGCACTGTACAGCAGCCAGATAAAAGCTTCATATTACTTTAGTTATGTTTTATCATAAAGACAAGAAAACTTCCGTTTTTCCAAATGAAATTTATTCTAGAGTACCAGACATATTTCACCTATTAATGTTAAGCCTCTTCAGTGCTATTCGTTTTTGTGTCCTGTTCATGCAGCCATTTGTTGTTCTATATGTGTTAAATGCAAATGGTGTAGGTTTCTGCGAGTAAATATTTCTTTTCACATAACCTATGCTACAGAAAACTGCATATGTTTGGCACATAACCTATACGGTAGAAAACTGCACATGTTTTCTACATTTTAGGTTAGCAGCAGAGAAATACGCTACTGGCCATTAAAATTGCTACACCAAGAAGAAATGCAGATGATAAACGGGTATTCATTGGATAAATATATTATACTAGAACTGACATGTGATTACATTTTCAAGCAATTTGGGTTCATAGATCCTGAGAAATCAGTATCCAGAACAACCACCTCTGGCCGTAATAACGGCCTTGATACGCCTGGGCATTGAGTCAAACAGAGCTTGGATGGCGTGTACAGGTACAGCTGCCCATGCAGCTTCAACACGATACCATAGTTCATCAAGAGTAGTGACTGGCGTATTGTGACGAGCCAGTTGCGCGGCCACCATTGACCAGACGTTTTCAGTTAGTTCTCTTAGGTTGTTCGCAGATGATGCTGTAATTTACCGTCTAGTAAGGTCATCCGAAGACCAGTATCAGTTGCAAAGCGATTTAGAAAAGATTGCTGTATGGGGTGGCAGGTGGAAGTTGACGCTAAATAACGAAAAGTGTGAGGTGATCCACGTGAGTTCCAAAAGAAATCCGTTGGAATTCGATTACTCGATAAATAGTACAATTCTCAAGGCTGTCAATTCAACTAAGTACCTGGGTATTAAAATTACGAACAACTTCAGTTGGAAAGACCACATAGATAATATTGTGGGGAAGGCGAGCCAAAGGTTGCGTTTCATTGGCAGGACACTTAGAAGATGCAACAAGTCCACTAAAGAGACAGCTTACACTACACTCGTTCGTCCTCTGTTAGAATATTGCTGCGCGGTGTGGGATCCTTACCACGTGGGATTGACGGAGGACATCGAAAGGGCAGCTCGTTTTGTATTATCACGTAATAGGGGAGAGAGTGTGGCAGATATGATACGCGAGTTGTGATGGAAGTCATTAAAGCAAAGACGTTTTTCGTCGCGGCGAGATCTATTTACGAAATTTCAGTCACCAACTTTCTCTTCCGAATGCGAAAATATTTTGTTGAGCCCAACCTACATAGGTAGGAATGATCATCAAAATAAAATAAGAGAAATCAGAGCTCGAACAGAAAGGTTTAAGTGTTCGTTTTTCCCGCGCGCTGTTCGGGAGTGGAATGGTAGAGAGATAGTATGATTGTGGTTCGATGAACCCTCTGCCAAGCACTTAAATGTGAATTGCAGAGTAGTTATGTAGATGTAGGTGAAAGATCTAGAGAATGTGCTGGCCAGGGCAGAAGTCGAACATTTTCTGTATCCAGAAAGGCCCGTACAGGACCTGCAACATGCGGTCGTGCATTATCCTGCTGAAATGTAGGGTTTCGCAGGGATCGAATGAAGTGTAGAGCCACGGGTCGTAATACATCTGAAATGTAACGTCCACTGTTCAAAGTGCCGTCAATGCGAACAAGAGGTGACCGAGACGTGTAACCAATGGTACCACCATACCATCACGCCGGGTGATACTCCAGTATGGCGATCACGAATACACGCTTCCAATGTGCGTTCACCGCGATGTCACCAAACACGGATGCGACCATCATCATGGTGTAAACAGAACCTGGATTCATAGGAAAAAATGATGTTTTGCCATTCGTGCACCCAGGTTCGTCGTTGAGTACACCATCGCAGGCGCTCCTGTCTGTGATGCAGCGTCAAGGGTAACCGCAGCCATGGTCTCCGAGCTGATAGTCCATGCTGCTGCAAACGTCGTCGAAATGTTCGTGTAGATGGTTGTTGTTTTGCAAACGTCCCCATCTGCTGACTCAGGGATAGAAACGTGGCTGCACGATCCGTTACAGCCATGCGGATAAGATGCCTGTCATATCGACTGCAAGTGATACGAGGCCGTTCAGATCCAGCACAGCGTTCCGTATTACCCTCCTGAACCCAGCGATTCCATATTCTGCTAACAGTCATTGGATCTCGACCAACGCGAGCAGCAATGTCGCGATACGATAAACCGCAATCGCGATAGGCTACAATCCGACCTTTATCAAAGTCGGAAACGTGATGGTGCGCATTTCTCCTCCTTACACGAGGCATCACAACAACGTTTCACCAGGCAACGCCGGTCAACTGTTCTTTGTGTAAGAGAAATCGGTTGGAAACTTTCCTCATGTCAGCACGTTGTAGGTGTCGCCACCGGCGCCAATCTTGTGTGAATGCTCTGAAAAGCTAATCATTTGCATATCACAGCATATTCTTCCTGTCGGTTAAATTTCGCGTCTGTAGCACGTCATCTTCGTGGTGTCGCAATTTTGGTTCAAATGGCTCTGAGCACTATGGGACTTAACATCTGAGGTCATCAGTCCCCTAGAACTTAAACCTAACTAACCTAAGGTCATCACACACATTCATGCCCGAGGCAGGGTTCGAACCTGCAACCGTAGCAGTCGAGGGGTTCCGGACTGAAGCGCCTACAACCGCTCGGTCACCACGGCCGGCGTCGCAATTTTAATGGCCAGTAGTGTAGTTACTGGAAGAAACATACACCACCACGTTCATTTAGCACATATAGAACAAGAAATGCCTGCATGAACAGGACACAAAAATGAATACCACTGAAAATGCCTAACATGAACAGGCGAAACATATCTGTTACTGAAGAATAAATTTCAGTTGCAGAAGACAAAAATTTTCTTATCTTTATGATAAAACATAATTTATTAGTAGCAACCGAGGAAAATGGCTGCAAACAAGAACAATATCATAAAAAATTAATGCTACGACTCGTGAACTACTGTCTATGGTAACAAATGACATGATCGTTGGTGAAGATATTTAATTAATATTTAGGGCGGTGTTTAAATCCCAGCGTAACGTCGCTTTAGTTTCGTTTAGTTTAGTTTGTCTCTTGTACTACGGTCCGCAGCTCGTGGTCTCGCGGTCGCGTTCTCGCTTCCCGAGCATGGGGTCCCGGTTTCGATTCCTGGCGGGGTCAGGGATTTTCACCTGCTTCGAGATGACTGGGTGTTTTTGTTGTCCTCATCATTTGATCATCATTCATGAAAGTGGCGAGACTGGACTGAGCAAAGGTTGGGAGTTTGTACGGAACCTGATAATCTCGCAGTTGAGCGCCCCACAAACCAAACATCATCATCATCATCATCATCATCATCATCTTGTACTACGGGTTATGTGTACGCCAATTTGTGACGTGGGGCACGTTAATACTTTCAAAAATCAGTACATCAGGTACATTACTGAAAGTACACATACAAAATGTTGTGCTTTTTATATAAGGGGCTGTCAAATGAAAACGCGACACAGGGACAAAAGCAAATGAAATGTACATTATTTCAAAAGTAATCGCTGTAACTGTGCAAAAATTTATTCCACTGTGAGATAAGACGTCAATGCCTTCGTGGAAAAGTGTTTGCGGTTGCCTATGGAACCATGATTGTACCCAGGTGTGCACCTCTTCGTCCGAGGTAAATAGTCGGCCGCGAATGTCTTTTTTCATGGCTCCAAAATACGGAAATCGCATGAGGAGAGATCGGGAGTCTGTGGAGGATGTGTAAGAGCTTCCAAGCGATACTTCTGCAGCATAATCGAAAAAACCTTTGTAACATGTAATGTAACACTATCCTCCAACAGAACGATTCCGTCCGTCAACATTCCTAGGCGTTTGGGGTTGATGGCGCACTTCAGTTTTTGCAAAGTGTCCATGCGGATTTCCATTGTTTTTCGAGTCCTGAGGAAAGACATTCGTGGCCGTCGATTTGCTTCGGACGAGGAGAAGCGCGCCTGGGTACAACCATGATTCCGCAGGCATTCGCAATCGTTTTTCCATGAAGGTACTGACCGTCTTGTCCGACAGCGGGAAAAAAGTATTAACATTATGGCGATTACTTTTGAAATAATACACAGATTACTTACTTTATTCCATTTGCCTCGCTTTCATTTGATTGTCCCTTATAGAATGAACGATATTTTCGAGCCAGCTTTGGGCAAAATAAGTTTTCTACAGTAAAGATGTGGTTTAGATCTACACTAGTTTATGTGTACGCAGTGGACGCAGATTCCACAAGACAATGTTCGACTCAATCCACCCATCCTTGTCCATATGCACTTGTCCGCTGTAGACGGGACTTCAGTCACACATCTTTCTTTCTGCTGCAGCGACTTAGGTGGAAGAGAGGCTATTTTGCGCAATTTACTGCATCAGCGTCTTCTGTTACTCAATATTAGCCATACGTCTCAAAGTAACAGAACTGATATAGTAATGAAGAGCCAACCACAGCTAACGAACTCCTCGTCTGACAGATGCAATGGTGCATGAAATGAACTAGTATCGATGCGAAATCACGAATACACCACGAGGAATATAAACACATGCCATTCCCGAAGTAGAACGTTCTGCATTTATGGACACAGATACAAGAAGAGTGGTTCAGTGGCATCAAATCATCAGCGTCATCCATATTAAGCGCGAAAGCTGTAAAAACTATTAATATAGCTTCAGACATCACAAGATATACACATCAGAACACATTAAACCAACAGATAAAGTTCCACGGCTGGTCTCAGTACCTGGGATCTCATGTGGGGTGAACGTCAGTTTTTTTTATTAACCGGAACTAAGTCAAGTTCAAAAGTTTAGGCTGGAAATAACTGTTCTGCCAACACACAGTATAGGCACCTCTTACAAACTCATGACGATACGCCCAACGCCGGTTCCTGTACAGAGGGGGGGAGTCTCTCTCTCTCTCTCTCTCTCTCTCTCTCTCTCTCTCTCTCACACACACACACACACACACACACACACACACTTACCTTTATGCTGTCACATCTGCTACTTGTAGAAGCTACAGATGACTCACCTGGAACAAAGGAAGAATATTATGTTAATCTTTAGTGATGTATGCCCTGTGTGAGACATTTACTACCGCTACACTTCTAATATGTTTTCGCATAATAACACTATCTTTATGTGGTGATTTTAACAGTATTACGTCACCGCCTTCGAGGTTGTTACTTAAAGTTACCAGTTTAGCTGCGAATAATTGCAAGAAATAAATGGTATGTTAGTCCTTTAACAGGGTAACACCGTTTACCACTACGTATTTTCGTGCTTTTGTAGATTAAATTAAACACAGAACAATGAAAGACCTCTATGATTATATTTTGAGCAGTACATGTCGCCACTAACGGAACGCAAAGAAAAAAGAAGACGCAGACAAAATATTCACATAAACGCCCATGGCTGGGCACAAAACTATGACTCCTTCATTACCAACCGAGCAAAATGGCGCAGCTGTAACCACACTTTCGGGAGGGCCATGCTGGAATGGTTGGTTCGTTGGAAAGGGCGCGGACGATTTCCGTTCTCACCCTTCCCTAACCCTAACTTGTGCTCCGTCTCTAATGACCTTGTCAGCGCAACATTTTATCTTCCTTCCTTGGTTACCAGCAACTCGTCCTAACGAGTACAGTTAACCACACTAATGGATAACATTAACTCCAATAACATTAACAACAATAATAATAATCCAGGAACCTGTTACGGTGTCGTAATAGGAGGAGAGGTGTACTCCTACGTGCGCGCCCCTCGTGGCGGATAGGGGGTCCTCACCAGCTTGCTGGCGGACTTGAGCGAAATAAAATAGCTCTCGCGAACCAAACACACATCCCATCAATCTCTTTTTTTTTTGCCATCCATAATTCACTCATCACCTTTCCAGATCACATCTGGAATTGTAAGCCCTGACCTTGGTCAGACACTTGATCATTGATCAGACAATCAAACAAATATGAGGAGTCTTCTATTCAAAGAATCCATCGGTTTGGACAGTCACGACGAAATTATCCAAGCGAAGACACCATTCGGATACGGTGGGATGTCACACAGAGGACAAAGGCGAGTCGGAGCACCTAGTGATGCACTGAATGAACAGACAAATGTGCAACATATTCCACACAAGAAGGTGCTAAAATTTAACAAACCAGGAAGATTTTCGTATTCTGCAACAGTAAATATTAGTTCTTTAAGTTGGTAAATTGAAACATTTAACAGGTGTCTTAGATCAACAGAACATAGTTATCACAGCCCTTCAAGAGATACGCAATACTGACCAGGACCCGATCGAATCAGGTCGACTTTATACGGGACCACCAGGGGAAAGGGTAATAGAAAATGTTCCCCAGTTCGGGGTGCGTTTCTTGGTACATAATAGAATATTCGATTCCATTGAGGATTTTTCATCCACATCCTCAAGAATGGCATTGTTAACAATTAAGATGGAAAACAAAAGATAGACACTGATAAATATTCATGCTCCAACTAATGTTAAAAATAGAACTGACTAGGATGGAACGGAAAAATTCTGGGATGAACTTGATCAACTAGTAAGGACCATGCCGGATACTAACATTAAAATTCTGCATGGAGACTGTAATGCGAAGATATGACGAGAGAAGAAATTTCGAGGTGTGGTGGGGCGATCGCCAGCGCATAAACTTACAAACAAGAACGGGGAACGGTTGATTGATTTTTGTACTACAAGTGGATTGGTTCTGAAGACAATAAGGTTTAAGAGAAGACCACATAAGTTAATGACATGGAAATGCCCTAACGTCAAGCTTGGAGGGTTCCAGATAGATCATGCGGCCATGAATCAGAAATTCCATAAGGAAATCTATAATGTTAAAGTGCTGCGTAGCGCCGATGTTGATTCACACCACTACGTTTCAAAAATTAAAATCAAACTGACACCTAAAAGAAAAGGCAAACCTCAAAAGTTAGATATAAAGAGAACATATGAGCCTAGTTATATTATTAATAATCAGATGTATTATGAGAGATCAAGAATACCTTTAAGATAAAATCTAGGGGCCACTGTCAAGCGATTAAAAGCCTTGGCTGAAGAAGTAGCTCATGTACGGAAACGCAAGAAACATGCTTGGTGGAATGAGGAATACGATGTAGCGTTTCAACATAGACACAATGCCTGGTTAAATAACCAACAAAAGAGAACTGAAAGCTCCAGGGAGTAATTAATAAATGCTAGACGATCAACCGCCAAAGAAATTAGATGGGTCAAAAGGCAATTTCGTAAGGACTCGCTAAAATCTATCGAGGATGCGGCAACAGCCGGCCGGTGTGGCCGCGCGGTTCTAGGCGCTTCAGTCTGGAACCGCGTGACCGCTACGGTCGCAGGTTCGAATCCTGCCTCGGGCATGGATGTGTGTGATGTCCTTAGGTTAGTTAGGTTTAAGTAGTTCTAAGTTCTGGGGGCTGATGACCACAGATGTTAAGTCCCATAGTGCTCAGAGCCATTTGAACCATTTCTATCGCCACAAGACAAGAGATTACTATCAGATATTCAAACAGTACCAGTCGAAACACACTCCACCTACTCTTATGATGAAGGATAGAAACGGAAAGGTAGCATTTTGCAAAAACAGACGTAATGTCTGATGGGATGCCGCAATCACTGGTTATACAATATTACTTATAATGCGTCTAGATTGCAAAAATATTTATTCACATGACCGGTTTCTGTTCCTCCAGAACGATCTTCAGATCTGAAATTTCGGTCACAGGACTAACCCGTCCACACACACCAACCTTCACATGCTGCGTCACATAAACGCATGTGTGACGCAGCATGTGAAGGTTGCTGTGTGTGGACGGGTTAGTCCTGTTACCGAAATTGCAGATCTGAAGATGGTTGTAGAGGAACCGAAACCAGTCATGTGAATAACCATTTTTGCAATCAAGACGGATTATGAGTAATATTGGAAAGGTGGCACATAACAGTTATGACTATTCAATGATATCGGCTAAATATTTCAAACAGTTACTGAATAGCGGGGAACCTGAACATCATTTGGAATATGACCGCTATCCAAGAAACAAAACACATTTAGAAAGAGTTATACCACCACATCTAGGTGAAGTACAAGCAGCTATTAACTCACTTCGGAATTATAAAGCAGCAGGTGAGAACCAACCAGCGGCACAACTTTGGAAATATGCAAATGTAGAAACTATTCTGAACTTACACAAACATCTTACTGACATTTGGAATACTGAGAAGTTACCAGAGGAATGGAATGTTGCAATAATCCATCCACTACACAATAAAAGAGATAGATCAGATCCAAATAATTATAGGGGTATATCCCTGCTGGATATTACTTATAACATTTTTCCAAGGTTCTGTACTTCAGAATTCATGAACAGCTTGACAGTGAACTAGGCGAATTTCAAGAGGGCTTTCGTCCAGGACGAAGCTGTCCTGATCAAATTATTAGTCTCAAATGGATAATGAAACATCAAAGGGTCAGGAACAAGAAGCTGGTGATCCCCTTTGTCGATTTTAAAAAAGCCTACGATAGTATCCATCGTGCATCTCTACTGTAATTCTTAAAGAATTTGGTTTACGTCGGAAACTTGACAACCTCGTTGCAGTCACCCTTCTAAATACCAAAGCTAGCGTAAGGTTCCGAAATGAATTCTCTGAACGTTTCGAGATTCATACTAGCCTTCGACAAGGCGATGGATTGTCTCCATTATTGTGCAATTGTGTGCTGGAGAAAATCATGTGTGAATGGAACAAGATATGCCCACCATGTGTTAAGATTGGAAGAAAGATTCGACTTAACTGCCTTGCACTTGCAAACGATTTGGGGCTGTTAGCAAACAATATTGATGAAGCAAAGGTTCAGATAGAACAATCACAACGATTAGCGGCAAAGGTTGTATTGCAAATTTCGTTTGAGAAAACAGAAAAGATGCCCAGCTTCCCAGTTGACACATCCCATATCATACTCCATAATGATCGAAAAATTAAAGTGGTAAAAAAGTTTAAATATCTTGGTGAGATTATTACCTGGCATGCTAATAAAAGAGCATCAATAGATAGTAGAACATTAAAACTACAGCGAGCGCAGAGAACCACATGGTCAAACTACAAAAAACGATAAATGCTAAATTTCGACGTTACTCCTCCGTCGTCAAACGGGAAGCAACATATGCAAGTGAAACACTAGTGAAATTAAATACTCCAACAACAATGGCAAATTGCAGAAAGTTGATAGAAGAATACTCCGAACAATCATCAGTAAAAAACATCAAGTTAATGGGCAGTAGAGACTTTTGTCCAATTCAGTAGTGCATAAAGAAAGTGAATCCATTATTGATACAATGCAGAAAAGAACGATTGCATTTTTCGGCCACATATCTCGCCTACCAAATACTAGAATCATGAAGCAACTTTCTGACTATTTCTGGAATAGTAAAACCAAAAACATCTAGTTTAAAGAAGTACAAAGTGATCTGCATGAACTGAACATCACCACACACCAAATTCAACACAGAGAAGAAAAACTGCTTCTGAAGAACACATACACACAGCTGACATTCAAACCATCAGAACGAAAGAAGTATGTCATATCTGCAGAAGAACGAGCAGCCAGATCACAGTGAATGAAGAAATTTTGGGAAACGAAGAAATTGCTGACTGCTAAGACCTAAATTAATCATTGTAGACTCTGTTGTACTATTTTTGATTTTAGTGCTCCAATGTGGGAGTAAACTGTGTAAACAAATAAATAAATAAATAATAATAACTGGATTAATAGAACATTATCTCACACCACGGATTCTACAAATATTGCAGAATAGCTTTCTCAGTGTTTTCAAACAACCAGGAAGTTTTATGCGTCTCATTCTGTTCCCCGTCAGAGGCAGAAGATACAAGCAATCCCAATTTCTGTTGTGAGTCTTGCCTCTATTCTAGGGATGGGAAAAACCGGCTGGTTAAAACCGATACCGGTATTTTAGTTCTCAATAATTAGTATTTTTCAGAGTTTTGTGGTATCAGTTATTATAGGTGTTTTCTACTTTTTACGAGCAACAGGGTAAATAAACCGAAACGTCTATTATCCATAGCACTAGTGCTAAATTTTTTTTTGTTTTTAAATGAAATTTTTGTTGGTCGGTTGAGTTGGGGGAGAGGACCAAACAGTGTGGTCATCGGTCCAAATTTTTGTTAGACAAATCATTTTTGCTCATAAAATTTTCATTGCTTTGTAGTATTGCGTTATTATAGAAAATCGGAAAAGCGATCAGTACTATTTTAATAACAATGCAGACAGGAACGAGCAACAAACACATGCCGTAAGAACTGGTACAGCACTGCTGAGGCAATAACGTACCTGTTACGGTGTAGTGTGGCCTATTATATGGTAGCGCGTATATGCATTGTGCAAGACTTGCCCATTTGGTCTACATTGCAGTTTCTCGCTGTCGCCATTGGACATCAGTTATATTACAGACTGGCACCATCACTAGTCTGGAAGTATTTTACAAAGTGTGGTACCAGTGAAGCTCAATCCTCAATTTGCCTTCTAAGGTTAAAAACGGAGCAGCCACAACAAACTTGGGTCATCATATAAGGAGAAAAGTTAAAACTTAACATATCGTTCATAGTTTATAATAAAAACAGAAACTAACTGATCTGCTGCCTGAGCCTACATAACATGCCTTTACTGCTGGTATCCCCTGAAAACGGACAAATTAACACGAAAAATAGACAGCTATAAACATAGCAGACAGCAGCAACCGAAAATAAATTTTCAGTATATACAGTATATAGTCAACCAGTTGCATAAGGTTAATGTAAACACAGTTATTCAACCTCAGTTTTCACCCTTTTGCACTGCCTATTCGTAATCCCCAAATAATGGCATGCTCCTCGATTACAACATCATTTTTCAGCAAAGTTTCAAAAAATTTGAATCAGTAGGAGAATACTGTGATTTCTGTATTATTCAACCACTTACAACTTTCAGAGGAAAGCAGTGTACGGTGAACGGACTAAGTTATCTTTTATTTGCCTATTTAATTCAATATTTTGATTCTATATATCTTGAAACTGAGAAAATCAAAATTTTTTTATTCTTTGTTCCATTTCTACGTTTAATACAGGAGATGGCATAAATTAAAAACCGATAATCGATTGTTTCTGACGCCTGTTATTTTGAGTGATTTTAACAGTTGTTACACTGGCGTTGGAAAATTCGATACAACCGAAACCTGTTGTTTCAGCGCTAAACGCCATCACTCTGCACATCCTTGCCCCTGTGTGTTCAGTTTCTTTTATCGCGAGGTAAATGGGAACCATTTGACAGATGCATAATTTGAAACAGGAAACTGTATTTAACTATCACCTAATCGAACCGTTTCTTGTTTCGGTTTTCATTCGCGTCCGACCAATTCGCAAAAATGACTATGGCGTTGTCAATAAAAAGCGACGTAATTTCAGTTAGTTTCTGCTATGTTTTAGTTAACAGGTAGTTACAGGCTACTACTGATTGTTCTGCAGGATTTACGAAAGACTGTTATGTTTGCACTCTCCGCGAAAGCATAATCTCTTTTGCCTTGTAACCGTCTGCGAGCAGGATTTACATGCTCAGAAACCACTTTGCTCAAACAGCATAAAATAGTAGTCCCAGTACGAGTAGGCGGGTATTTTTAAGGAAAAAAGCAATTGCGAATAATATCTTGAAACGAGGTTATTTTGGTTACGATAAATTGGCAAGTAGTTTCAATTACAACTCAAAGGATGAGTACTTAACACCGTTCTCATCATTACATGCAAATCGTTTACAAAGCTCCAAAGTTTGTCACCCACCTAGAACTAAACGCCAAAGATCTAGTCTCGTTGAAAGATTCCAGAGAGCGTCCACAGAAAACAATATTTTCTACTGTGTGAACGCTAGTCCACATACGAACGGGTAGGAATATATGCCCGTGTTTGGCCAGCGTATTTCGCAATATGATAGTCGGGCACATCGTCCAACGCAAACTTCGGCCGGGGTACCGTGTTTATTGAACGCGCGAATGTAGTTACAAGTGCAAACATGTCCACCTAGCGCGCGTGCCGAAAGAGGCTGCCATGTGGCGCACGCGTTTACCCGCTGTCTCGGTGACCTAACACGATATAACCGAGAGCTTCCACGCTTCAGAAGGGACACGAACACCTGTGTCTACACAAACTAGTTCCGCGGTGCTGCGGTCCTCCAGAATTTTCCTAGATCTCTGCAGGAGAATACCTTCACCGTAATTTGGAGAGCGACCACTCTTTCAGTATCAAATTCATACACGAATATTACTCCTTTTTACGGCATTACTCTTCCGATTAGTTTTATGTCTTCTTTTTCGCCTTTTTCCACCTTGCATTAATTCCTTCCGTTTTTGCATATTGACGACACACAGCATCATTTATAAAACGTTTTATATGTTCCTAATCTTTATCTATCTTTACAGTTTTTCCCTATCTCTTACTCCTTGCACTGCGAAGTTAACCATTCCAGAATTCTTTGGCATGTATCTAATTTGTACGGTCTTTCGGTATGACATGGTCCTTTTTTTCTTTTTTTAACAGCGTTTTTCCCCCGCTGATTCCTTCTAGTACGACTTCAATTCGTACTTCGTCTAAAACGTTTAGAGCCCTTTACTGCAGTAGATCACACAATGTTTTGCATCCATAAACGTCTATAAATATTAAATTACAGGAGTTACTGTTATAGTTGTTGTTGTTTCAAGCAATAAGCTAACGTTAAGAGTAGAAACTAATCCTGTGTCTGCCAATGTCTGAAGCTGAGAGAGTAAATGTAATGAGCTAAGTGGTTTACCTCAAGCATCTCTCGAACTGTGTAAGATATCGCAATTCAGTTTCCACCCAGATGAAATGTCAGGAAGTCCTCACTAAACGACATATAGTCTCTTTTAATGGCTATATGTAGGGGAACACAGAGATTGGAACACATTCAGCAAATAATTAAGGACGTAACTTGCAAGCGTTACTCTGAGATGAAGAGGTTGTCACAGCAGAGGAATAAACCAGTAAGAAGACTGATTACTAAACAAATAAATAAAAATGTAGAGATAAGGGTATCAACGCCACCTTTTCAAGTGGCAATACAGTAATTTCTCTTGGTAGTATAATAGTTTTACATCACCATCTACATACATACTCCGAAAACCACCGTACGGCGCTTGGCAGAGGGTACGTTGTACCACTGCTGGTCATTTTCCGTCCTGTCCCATTTCCAAACAGAGCGAGGGGAAAACGAACCGACTGTGTAAAATTTTCCGTACAAGCCCTAATTTCTCGCATCTTATCTTCATGCTTCTTACGCGAATTGTACGTTGGCGGCAGTAGAAGCGTTCTGCAGTCGGCCTCAAATGCCGGTTCTCTAAATTTGCGCAATAGTACCTTACGGAAAGAGCATCGCCTTCGCTCCAGGGATTCCCATTTGAGTTCATGAGGTATCCCCGTAATACTAGCGCGCTGACCGAACCAAACAGTAATAAATCTAGCAGCACGCCCCTGAAGTAGTTCTACATGAGACGAATTCAACGGCGTTTCACACTTCAAAACCCAAATACTAATTTCGTAGCAGTTACAATACTAATAATTTTATCTGTTTTGAACATGAAACCGATTGCAGTCTTACGAGAAAGTTCGCGACTTAATACCCAAATAAGAAGAGTATTGCACCGTCGCGATGCCGGTATAAAACGAGCGAAGAGGAAATCCAGTTTTCATTCTGTTTTGTCATTGACGTGTGTCGAGTGCTGGCTAGTTTTGAAAGTAAATTGCCTTTCACAACCGAAGAGACATTAGATATGCTACTTCTTTACGGATAATACAGAACTAACGCGAAGGGAACAGTTGAGGTGTATGCACAACGGTATCTCGACAGAAGGCGTCCAACTGCGATACTACGCAAAGGGTAACAAGTAAGCCTGCAACTAGCGGAGCGAATGAAGTAGATGTTCCGAAAGCTGCTTCTTATGAACCACATCTTAGCTCCACAGAAATTTCAGGTAACTCTGGAATCAGTACGCCCAGCGCCGTTCGCATTCTGTGCGGTAACAGCTTCCATCCGTATCATGCGCCACATCACCAGCAGATTAACGAGTGGAACTGCAAGAGATGCATCCAGTTCCGTCGCTCGGTTCTGAAACGACATCGGGACAACGGCGTGTTTCGTCAAAGGATTCTCTTTACTAACGCAACTACATTTACAAATCATGGGAAGTTGAATGTAAGAAATACGCATAACTGGAACGCTGAGTGTACGGAATCGCTGAGGCAGGTTGAACATCAGAATGAGTTCACTGTGAACGCTTGGTGCGGGATTATTGGAGAGTATTTGATTCGTCCTTGTTTCACTGAAGAAATCTTAACAGGTGAAATACAGAGAAAATTTCTTGCCAAAATGCTGCCAGCCCTCGCAGAGGTACTATCACTTGAAATACGTAGATGTACAAGGGACGCTCAATAAGTAATGGAACACATTTTTCCCCGGCCAACTTCGGTTGAAAAAATGCGGACTTTATTGTGGGACATGGTGGAATATTTCCGCTACAGCTCCTATAGTTTCACGAAGTCCCGACACATGGCGACGTTATACGTAGCCTTCATGACTGGCGTCTAGGATAGAGACGCGTTAGAGAGCGGGTCAAGTGTGTGTGTGTGTGTGTGTGTGTGTGTGTGTGTGTGTGTGTGTGTGTGTGTGTGTGATCGCCCTAGGCAGCTGTGCTCCGGCCAGGGTGCGGCTACAGTTTAGACAAACAAGCAAGTAGTACTTGTGGTGCTTGTCATTTATCTCGCTTTGTTCTGTAGGCCGCCAGCATTACGACCTTTTGTATTAGCGCAGAGCTGCCACCTGGAACACCCAGCCACGTGCTCTGCTGGCTGAAGCCTCTACCACCAGATCAGCGGGAGGCTGCAGTCGAAATAGGCGCCGCACGGACGTGGTAGCAGCTGGCCGTTTGAAAATGCTTGTACCCCCACCTACGGCGAGGTGAGGGAGGTAGAGGGAGGGATGAGGGGAGGTAACATGCTTCCAATTTTGGTAATCCCTGACCGTACGTCGAGGAGAATGCACATTCAATTGCCACCCCTCTCTCCTGGTGCGATCTTTTGAGACAACGATTTTCCCTAGTCCCCCATACATTTGTAGCATTGGGTTCCCGAGTTCGATTCCCGGCTGGGTCAGGGATTTTCTCTGCCTCGTGATGACTGGGTGTTGTGTGATGTCCTTCGGTTAGTTAGGTTTAAGTAGTTCTAAGTTCTAGGGGACTGATGACCATAGATGTTAAGCCCCATAGTGCTCAGAGCCATTTGAACCATTTGTAGCATTGCTACCCGTTGGTTATGAGTGGTGCCGCGCGGGATTAGTCGAGCAGTTTAAGGCGCTGCAGTCATGGATTGTGCGGCTGGTTCCGGCGGAGGTTCGAGTCCTCCCTCGGGCATGGGTGTGTGTGTTTGTCCTTAAGATAATTTAAATCAAGTAGTGTGTAATCTTAGGGACTGATGACCTTAGCAGTTAAGTCCCATAAGATGTCACACACATTTGAACTCATTATGAGTGGTGGTTTTTTCATGAAAATTTCGATGTATAATTAGAACAGTGAACCATTTTCTATCAGTTGTGGTAGTGTGTGTTGGTTTTCCTGAATTTCGTTTACCTGAGCAATGCAGCAGGAGGCGTCTGTAGCGAGCTCTGACGTCAAACAGCGGCAGATACAGTGCTTAGCTGTATGCATATAAGTAATACACTTATTAAAATCGTCTCTGTCCAACACCAGAATCTCTCCAGTTGAACACAATTCCGCTCAAAAAATAAAGATAGTGCTTTACACTCCAGCCTTTTTCCGGCCAGCTTGTAGGTGAAGGGTAGAGTTTGAGTATTGTGGCGTCGCAACTAGTGCGCGATCGCCCATTTGTCTATTAAAAGCTCTACTTCGGAATGTATGTGGGCTGCAACGTAAGCCGGTAGAGTATTATATGGCCAGTAACGGACGAGTCCTGAAGACTGACGTCACGACCATCTGTTGCAGCTGCGCGTATGAAAGCAGTGGAGTAGCGCTGGCAGGTCACTTACATTATACGAATCTAAAAATATTAATAACTAATAAAGGAATAACCTGAGGAACGTCATATTTGATGTACAGCCTTCTGTTGTGAAAACAAACAATATGTCAAAGTCTGAGATCAAAAATAGTTGTATTTTGGAAGTTGGTAAAATTCCAAAAACAAAAAAAAAACGTAATTTTCCGACAGTCAAGAATTTAAATAAATACAGTGATGTAATAGTTCACCTTCAGTGACTATGTACGATGATCTGATAACACTTTCAGTGTTCGTATATAAATTTGGAAAGTTTTTAATTTCAGAAAACCTCTGTGACTTTTCTATAATAATAATTTCAAGAATTCTAAGTAAATATGTGTATTGTGTGTAAGGGTGCGTGTGAATGAGAATGCGTGCGTGAGAGTATGTGGGACGTTCGGCATTACTAAAAATCATTCATGTAATTCTCTACAGGAACTGGCAAGTGTTCCAACTCTGTAACGTGGGAACGAGTCCGCTAGTGGTTCCCCTACTAGTGAATGTCGGATGTCCAAGTATGTATGCTTATGTATAGGACAGCCAGAACATTCGCGACTACATAATAAATTTCCAGATGTAGAGTAAAGCTTATAGTTCATTTTGTTTTTTTTATTTAATTAGAGAGTTTTGTGTTACTTAATTTGATGACGTCAATGAGCCTAGAGAAGTGGTTGGTGCTTGCTAGATTTTGGCGCGAGCCGCGTCCTAGAATTGAGTTCTCATTGGTCGTAAGTGCTGACAGCCAATGAGAAGCGAGACGGTTGGCCGCCTAGAGAGGAGATATAGTTTTGAGAGTGGGAGAGTGAGAGGAGAGTCGCGATCTAGCTTTGATTGGAGGCGGTTACGCTGGATGTAACTTTTCGCATTATGTGTAAGATGAATTCTTGGGATGACTTCCGCGTTATGGTCCAGTGTTAATGGTATCTGGTAGTGACCAGAAACTGTTTATGAAAACTTTAGAGTGTTTTGATAATTCGTTCCAACGAAAATCGCAAGTGAACTTTGAATTATATAGCGTGGCGGTACTGAGTATATTCTTACTGAGTATTTTATGACGAGCATAAACTTTAACTAAAGACAACCACTGAATATCGAGTGCAGAATTAATTGGCTGATCATTGACTGTGTTACAAGTAATTGGTTTCGGGATTTGGGAAGGTAAGTTCTGGCTGTTTTAGGTATGGTGATAACTGTGAGCAGAAACTTTAGTAATTTTCGTAAATGTGGGCTGATGATCTTGCTTAACGGCAATAAAGAACTATTTAAGGTTTAAATTTGAACTTCATGTTTAAAGTACGAGTGACATCCCCTTTCCGAATCATTTCTTTAAAGTACATAGAAAATTTTCAGCAAATTTTACTTATAGCGGCCTCCGGCGTGTAGCTATGAGGTTACAGTTTCCTCAACACTGCTTTTCTGTGATCTCGTAAGTAGCTGCAGTCAGGAGTTTACGTGCGAAGATCTACCGCTGTAAAGAGGTAGGTGAACAAAAATTATAAAAGATATTGCATTGCAGCAACAACGTATAATTCGTCGCAATTGGTGCATCGCACGCACGCACGTAAAAATCCGTCGCAGTATGTGTGCCACTAGTTTCGAATGGTATTGCGAAATTTTTTCCCAACAGGATAACAGCAGTTGCATGGCATCGTCAGTTTTTGAGCTATATTGCGATTTTAGGCCTTGCTCTCCTTCATCTGAACAGTTTATATGTGTTAGCAGGTGCACTTGGACTTTCTGTCCAGAAGGCCTGGGGTTTGTGTCCCAGGAAGGGCACCGCCATTTTTAATTTGCTGCCAATTCCCGGTTAAAAGGGGGGGGGGGGCGAGGCGTTGGTTTGGGATATCATAGCCCTAGGACAAGAAATTCGCGCCAAAATTTGAAATTCCCACCAAAATTCGAAATTCCCACCAACAGTGTAGGTGGGGAGTGGGAAAGGGAGAGGTGGGGAGGGGGAGGGGCCGGGGCCCACGTGCCAGCTGGGGAAAGCACATGATGTCATCCAGGGGTGGAGGTGTGGGTGGGTGGGGAATGAAGGGGTGGGGGCAATTAATTGATCAATTTACTTAGTTTACTTTTCAATTTGATGTTAAAATAGCACGAGCGCCGCCGTCTCCCTAATACTAGAGATTGCAATATTTAGAATTTTATCTGTTTTGAGCATGTAACTGATTGCTGTCTTGTTATACAGAACTGTCATGCCAAGGTGATGGGACGCTCCAGCGAGAGACAGCTAAAAGAGCCTACTTACAAAAGTGGAAAACTTTAGTTTAAAACTGATATTAGTGACACTCGGTTACACGTGGCTGGACCAAAACACCAACAGGAAGACAAAGAACGTGACATCTGAGGATGATTCACCAATTACCTACGGTAACAGCTCTGCTCTTGTTCCTGCCAGATCTTTGAAAAATAAAAGTGAACGTCAAAAATCGAATGGATTTGTAAAACAGAGAATTGGGTTGTACAGGTAGTGAAATAATAACTTCGTATCGTGAGTTTAATGTCAAGATACGCACTTACATTATAAAACTGCAACAGCAGCAATAAGAAAACGACGAAAGTACGTGGTCGTAAACACTTCCTTAAAAATCCTTTGAGTTTACTCCAGACAAAAGGTCCACTGGCGTCAAATCAGGCGAACATAGGAGCGGACTGGTAACGTCTTTCTGTCCTGTCCAACGACCAGTAAAGAGTTCGGTGAGCGCTTTCCTAGCCAGAAGCGAGCAGTAAGACAGGCACTCATAGTAGTTGTGCCATATACGAGCGGGGGCTCAGTAAGTAATGAGAAAGTTATTTCTGAGACGAGGTTGGTTTTATTCAGGATTACAATACACTATAATATTTATTATATTTAGATTAAAGTTCAGTCTTGATCACGTTATGTCTGTTTTAATGAGTAACCGGTTTCGGTTTTTTCTATAAAACCATCATCAGACCCATTGGCTCCCTTGGGTTGGTAGGTGGAGCTCTCCTTGCTGCTGTGCAGTCAAGAGTTGACTGCACAGCAGCAAGGAGAGCTCCACCTACCAACCCAAGGGAGCCAATGGGTCTGATGATGGTTTTATAGAAAAAACTGAAACCGGTTACTCATTAAAACAGACATAACGTGATCAAGACTGAACTTTAATCTAAATATAACAATTAATTGATCACTGAATTCCTAAAATGTTTACCAAAATTGTGCACTGTAATATTCCTCATTCCTTACAGGCTCCAAACCCTGTTTTTCAACTTAATGTTTCAAATGGCTCTAAGCACTATGGGACTTAACATCTGAGGTCATCAGTCCCCTAGACTTAGAACTACGTAAACCTAAGGACATTACACACATCCATGCCCAAGGCAGGATTTGAACCTGCGACCGTAGCAGCCGCGTGGTTCCGGACTGAAGCGCCTAGAACTGCGCGGCCACAGCGGCCGGCTTTTGCAACTTAATCTCCGTTCAATGCGACAGCCATGCGCCATCTTTCTGTGAGGGTCTGTTTGACCGCGTAGGAACAGTCTACTGGTCGACGTCTGAGCCAACGTCTTGCCGTCTTGCTGCACCAAGAACCATCGTCCACTTACTGCTTCCCATGGAGTGCATCCTTCATTCGACCAAACAGACGCAAGTCGGAAGGTGCGAGACGAACAGTCCAATGAAGTTTTGTCGGCTCCTGTCAGATGCGCAAACTTGTGTGAGGGCTTGCGTTGTAATGGAGAAGAAGAAGTCCGATTTCACTTTTCTGGAGACGAACACGCTGAAGTCGTTTCCCAATTTTCTGAGCGTATCACAGAACACTTCAGAGTTTATCGTTGCATCATGAGGAAGGATATCAAACAGAATAACCTCTTCAGAGTTCCAGAAGACCACGCCATGATTTTATAGGCTGAGGGCGAGGCTCTGAACTACTTCTTCGGAGGAGCAGTGTTCTCTCGCCACTCAATGGATCACAGTTTTGTTTCCATTTCGAAGTGATGACCCCACGTTTCATCGCCTGTGATGATGTTTGACAAAAAATCGCCACCAACAGCCCCGTAACGCGGAGGCAATTCCGCACAGATGGTCCTTTAAGGTCTTTTTTTTTATAATCTCATTTTGTTCGCTTTTGTTCGTTGCATCTGCTCGGGGCGGACGTCGTAAGACATCCGTTTAAGTTCGTTGTTGATCGATTAACTCTGTTTTTTTATTACAGAGGGCAGCTTACCCTATGACCGAACGCGCTGAGCTACCGTGCCGGCAATCCGGTAGGCGGCGAGGAAGCCAGCGGGCACACACGTTTGAATACCCCCAACTGGCGGACGAGTGTGTCAGCACTACCCTCACAAGCGTCCAATTGCGGAGCGAGGTGTTCGATTGTGATCCGTTGTTCACATCGAATGAGACTGTCCTCACTGTCCAACATTTCAGAAGTCACAGCTGTGTGCGCCCGGCCATGTTTGCGCGACCTTGTTGCGATCATGACAGACGCCTCGCCCAACGAGTCACCGCGCTTTTTTTCACTGCCACATTTCCGTAGAATTTATGCAAGCGCTTAAGAATATCTGTGACGCTCTGGTTTTCCACCAAAAGAAACTGAATGACTACTTTCCGCTTGTAAAACACACACACACACACACACACACACACACACACACACACACACACACACACAGACACAGACACAGACAGACAGACAGACTGGACCCGCTCCATACCCTCAACCACATGCCGTTCTGAAACAGAGAACACCTGTATTTAGCTTCAGTGCACCTCCATGTATATATATATATCACAATTGCGAAGTTAATACATGTCCTCTTTCCACTAAAATAGACACAGTCCATTTTCTTTTAGTTTTATGAGCAAAATCAGTATAGTTTTTACGTTCGACTGCGGGATACAGTTCACATCTCTCTCAGCCCTCCCCCACGACTCTCGCTGTTGCTGATTGTAGATGACTAAACGACAGAGGTCAGTGTGATTTCTTGGGGTTTGATGGACGAAATTACACAGCTTGAGAGACTCCCTGATGTTCAAATCATTGTAAATAAATTGTCATGCACAAGTGTATTATAAGAATTTCAGATACGTGAAATAACATTACAGAATACAGCCTTTCACATCATCTCCTCATACAGGTGCGAAAAGAGTGTTACTATACCCTCAACTATTTAGTTTCAACTACTTTTCAAGGTCACCCGACTACGAACTTTTCCTATCGGAAATACATGCACATGGATCACTGTATATAGGATATGTCTTAGGATTTTTGATACATAAGCGAATGAGACAAATCTTTAAGAACTTTTGCATATACATTTACATACATCTAGGCGCGCAGTCCGGAACCGTGCGACTGCTACGGTCGCAGGTTCGAATCCTGCCTCGGGCATGGATGTGTGTGATGTCCTTAGGTTAGTTAGGTTTAAGTAGTTCTAAGTTCTAGGGGACTGATAACCACAGCAGTTGAGTCCCATAGTGCTCAGAGCCATTTGAACCATTCACAAACAGAAAACAACTCTTTCCTTGTTTTTGTTAGGTGTAATTTTAATAATATCCAATTTAATTTTTAACTTTTAAGTGAAATCTACATCTAAATCATCTATTTCTTTCTACAGCCAGTAATTTGATAAATACAGAGAAAGTATGTCCTCCAATTCCGTTATATATCTAATTTTTTACTGTAAAGTAGTTCTTCTATGGCTTTAACAATTAGTTCTGCTCCTTCCTGCAGTTCTTCAGGATGACAGCATTGCCGGCCGGAGTGGCCGAGCGGTTCTAGGCGCTACAGTCTGGAACCGCGCGACCGCTACGTCGCAGGTTCGAATACTGCCTCGGGCATGGATGTGTGTGGTGTCCTTAGGTTAGTTAGGTTTAAGTAGTTCTAAGTTCTAGGGGGCTGATGACCTCAGATGTTAAGTCTCATAGTGCTCAGAGCCATCTGAACCATTTGATGACAGCATTCGGTGACTTTAATTTTTCCTCGATGCAAGAAATAAGAGGAAAAATTAAAATCCCCAAATGCCCTTACCTAGAAGAACTGTCGGAAGTAACAGAACTAATTGTTAAAGCCATAAAAGAGGTAGTTAATGGATGATTCAGATGTGGATTTAAGTTAGAAGTTAAAAATTAAATTGGACATTATGATAACTAAACCTAACAAAAATAAGGAAAGAATTGTTTTCTTAATGTAAATATATATGCTTATGCTAATAAAGATGTGGTACTAGTATATTTGCTTGTCTTATCCGCTAATCTGCCAAAAATCCAAAGACATTTCCTATATACAATGATCCATGTGCATGTATTTCAGATGGGGAAAGTGGGTCGTGAGGTGACCTTGAAAACTAGTTGAAACTAGGTAGTTGTAAGTATAGTAATCCCCTTTTTGTACTTATATGAGGCACATGCTACACTCGAGGAAAACATAGTTAGTCTGTTGTCAGGTCATGGTAGAGAGGTCCACTTGCAATTCTCCACAGCTCACCAAAACAAATTGACATTTTGCTGCTTGCTCACAGGGCCATGTGGAGGTTGTGGAGTGGGCACCTGCACTGGTCATTATCAAAGACAGGGAAAAATATTCACAACTCCCTGCATCTACTGCCTGCCTGCTATAACAACAGCAATATCTCCTTCTCTGTTATACTCTGTATTTGGGATGTAATAGAGTTTTTTTATGGTGACAGTTCATTTCATCAACTGATCAGCATTGTAATCAGAGAGGGAATTTAATCACATATTTCCCCTATCAAAAGTATCCGAAAGTATAGAAACTGTCGGATCCCGTTTCAGAAGACTCGTCCGGCATTCAGTTTGAAGACGTTGGGTGCCTTTCCAGCTCAGGAGATTACGCCAACCTTAGTATGGGTACGTTCACTCCTCCTATTTCACTAAAAGCGCAGCACAATGTTGCTCTAACGAATGGAGTCAGACTGGTATAGTAAATGTGCGTGCTCGTTCCATTTGAAGTTAGTAAACAACGCTTTAGCAATTTCCAATACATTTTAAATATTCATCAACCCACGAAAACACATCGATCATTAATCATGTAATTGACTATCGTTTGATGAACACTTATTAAGCATCGAATTAGTCAGGTGTAAATACCAGTTATGATGCTCTGGTTGGGAGCTAATTTCTGTTTTCTGTGGGTGAGTACAGGAATACGGAGCATGTTTTGTTCGGTGACCATATCACAGAATGCGGGCTCTTGTGTTTTACAACACTAGTTTGAGAGAGTCTTGGTGGAACACTAGACATCTGCTACGCTGTCAATGTGGAAGATGAGGTTAATTGTAGAGGTCACCACCTGTAGAAAGCTGTTTGGAAACGCTCCACAATGCCGCAAACTCTTCCAGTTTCCATATCTTGCCATGTCTTTCACATTTTTCTCAATGAGAAACCTCGTGTCTGTTTTATTTCTGTGATCCAGTGTGTTGTTGGAGCAGTATAGTTTACACATACGATGTTCAGCTTTCTGTGAGAGCCAATGGATCAAAATGTGTTGTTGTTGGTTTAGCACCTGACACAGACCTCAAAGTCATGGTAAAACAACATAGTGTACGGCACCGTATAAACCTGAAGTCACAAACTGCTTGGATGTGTTACATATGAGAACCAATGTATTAAACTACTTACGAAAGAACAACACAGGATCTCTCTCTTGTGACTGACCACCTGCTCCAATGGAGTGATACGTGTATATGTAATCTGTCAAAATGCGGGTGATATTTGTTTTTCGATGTAACAGAAGAGAGAGACATGGTATAATCTTATACGAGTTTCTATTACAAAGAGTGGTAAGACTGGTCAAAGTTTGGATGCCGATAGTTCATAGTTCTTTATCTATTCTGATTGTTACAAAATAACGATGAGGAGTGATCTCAAACATACTAAATGACTAAATACTGATCTGTATCGGTATTTCATATGTCTGAAATGAATGTAATGCCCTTGTGCATGACAATTTGTAGTTTGAACACATGGAATGCTCTGAAACTACACCGGTTTTGGTAACATAACTAACAGAAATTGACTGTATCTATTCTCATTGTATCACGGCTGTTTTTATTATTATTGTCACGATTGCATATTTAAAAATAGGTGCTACTGCTAGTTCTGTGTTATTTCATACTTCAAAACCTCTAATTATAAAGTAGACACCACTTGAATTATAGTTCATTGAGGAACCTAGAAATGGTAGTGTTCTCCCCGACATGTGACTGGATTGCGTGAAACAGGCTGTTCTGTGACGATCAAATTGCTTATGAAACTAGAAATCAAGAGTTTACTGATACTGCAAATGATTGTCTGTTAGAAAACAGAAACTTTACACACAGGTAGCTAGAGGCGAGTTATGGAGCAAAAAAAGTCAAATGTAATCACACATACAATATGTTATCGATGTACAGAAGGAATCTTGCAGGGTTCTCTTTTAGATGACATTAGGGGGTTCTGTTACAAGATTTGCTCACACGATATGTTTCATAAAAGCCAGCGCGATACAGCAGCACATTGGTAAAATGGGAACTGCCATAGTCTACAAAACAGCAACATCCTCTTGAATTATAGCTTGCTGTTGTCGAATATAAAATGATCGTATAGGTGGCGCTCTGTAAGAGCATGGATTAGCCATGAGGCTTGCCATGATAGTCCGTGCAGCTGTGATAACACTGTGTCCTGAATGGTGCAGTGGTTACCGTACCTGCCTGGTAAGCAGGAGATCCCGGGTTCGAATTCTGGTCCAGTAAACATTTTCACTAAATGTCCTGCTGGAGCTGGCAGCAGTGATCCGCCTTCAATTTACATGTAAAAGATTGTGTTTTTTCTGACATGTGAGCAAAGGGCGTGAAAGCCTGCATTCTGAAATGTTTGTAATACACGTGCATGACAGTTTATTTACAGACAATGATTCGAATGTGAGGTACGCTCTCAGGCCATATAATTTCGTCCATCAAACTGAAAGAAATCACTCTGACCTCTGTGGTTTGGTCATCTGCAATCAGCAGCAGTGCAGTAGTTTTTTTCACTTTCTTGGATGTCATAAAATAACGGGAGATTGAGAGAGAGAGAGAGAGAGAGAGAGAGAGAGAGAGAGAGAGAGAGAGAGAGATGTGAATTGTATCCTGCAGTCGATCGTAAAAACTATACGGATTTTCCTCATAAAACTAAAAGAAAATAGATTGTGCCTGTTTTCGTGGAAAGAGGGTACTTATTATCATCACGATTGTGTTTTCTTTTTTTATTAATAGATGCACACTTGCAGAAGGTGCACTGACATTAAATACAAGTGTTCTACATCGCAGAATGGCAAGTTGTCGCCAGTGGGGAGCAGGTTCATTGCGTGTGTGGTTGCCCTAGCAGCGGTGCTCTGGCCAGGGCATGGCTACATTTTAGACAAACAAGCAAGTTTTACTTGGGTGCCTGTCATTTATCTTGCTTTGATCTGTAGGCCGCCAGCTTTATGGCCTTTTGTATTGTGCAGAGCTGCCGCCTGGAGCACCCAGCCACGTGCTGCACTGGTCACAGCCTCTGCCACAAGACCAGTGGCGTGAAGAATTTGACAGAGTACTGAAAGACCTAAGTCGAAACAAGGCTCCGGGAGTAGACGACATTCTATTAGAACTACTGATAGAATTGGGAGAGCCAGCCCTGACAAAACTCTACTATCTGGTGAGCACGATGTATGAGACAGGTGAAATAAATGGTTCAAATGGCTCTGAGCACTATGCGACTTGACTTATGAGGTCATCAGTCGCCTAGAACTTAGAACTAACCTAACATCTAGTTAGGTTTAAGTAGTTCTAAGTTCTAGGGGACTTATGACCACAGCAGTTGAGTCCCATAGTGCTCAGAGCCATTTGAACCTAACATCATGAACACTGATCGCTGTCTCTTGGCTCAAATGGCTCTGAGCACTATGTGAGTTTACTTCTGAGGTCATCAGTCGCCTAGAACTTAGAACTAATTAAACCTAACTAACCTAAGGACATCACACACAGCCATGCCCGAGGCAGGATTCGAACCTGCGACCGTAGCGGTCACGCGGTTCCAGACTGAAGCGCCTTTAACCGCACGGCCACACCGGCCGGCTCGCTGTCTCTACACTAACGCTGCCGATAAGATCAGGCCTGTTTGTAACTATAGGGTCTAAAATGTTTTAATTACGTGTGGTCTGTGTAAGCAGCTGCTCAAAACTGTTTTCGAAAAATGTGTTCAAAAGTACTTTGCAGGACTGTTGTACCCCTGCAATGAATGCATAGACGCCCCAGTCTCTACTCGGTAGGTAATTGTCGCTTTCAACTATTAATGCATGGTCTGAGTATTTTCGCGCTACTGACAGTAGACTTTCTCTGAATTACTGTAAAACTGTCACAGTGAATAATTAACTTCATTTCATCTAGACTTCTTAAACGCCGACAGATAACTTCACTATCAGACACAAGTTCTACATCAACAGCGATAATCTTTTTGTCACCTTCAATGAACGCTCCCCCTCCTAAGGCGTCAAATCTTCATCTGTCTCTTTGATATGCATTCCATGTATCGCTAGATACATTATAAGGGAAAAAAGAGAGAAAAAGGAAAGAAAGGAAAAGAAAGGAAAAGAAAAACCGACGCTCCGCGAAGGAATTGCCTGTATGGGACGGAACCGGTGTAAGTGATGTAGATGTGCAGACAAACAAACGATTACAGTCTTTTTTTTTAAAAAAAAAAAAAAAGATGATTTATTGAAGAGTAAGAGCTGCTCAAACTGAGCAAGTCAATAACACGTTGTCCAACTGGCGCGTTAGGTGGTCAAATTCGCGAGCTGCTTGGAGGGTCCTGCCCACAATGCTCGAAAGCGTTCTCAATTGGTGAGAGGCCGGCTACCATGCTGGCCAAGGTACGGTTTGTCGTGCACTCTCACCATGTGCGGGGGGACGTTACCTTGCTGAAATGTAAGCCCAGGATGGCCCGCCATGAAGAATAACAAAAACGGGGCGTACAATATCGAGGACGTATAGCTGGGCTGTAAGGGTGCGGTGGATGATAACCAAAGCGGTCCTGCTATGGAAAGGACCATCACTCCTGGCTGTTGCGCCATATGGCGGGCGACAGTCAGGTTGGTATCCCACCGCTGTCGAGGGCGCCTCCATACACGTCTTCGGACTGTAATCTCATTCGCTGGAGTAGAATTATCTTCTGTGATGAGTCCTGATTCGAACTGAGCCGTGATGGCCAGCAAAGATGTGTCTGGGAAAGATTCTGACATCGTTTGGTTACCAATCTGAGCGTCGCCCGCCATACGGCGCGGCACCCTTACAGTACAGCAGTTGGTCAACGATATTCTACACCCGGTTTTATTGCCCTTCGTGGCAAGCTATCCTGGACTTACACTTCAGCAAGATAATGTCCGTCCGCTTGTCAAACTCTACTTTGGCCCGCAAAGTCACCCGACCTCTCCCCAGTTGAAAACGTTTGGAGCATTATGGCCAGGGCCCTCCAACCATACCGGGATTTTAACGATCAAACGCGCCAGTTTGACAGAATTTTGCACGATATTCCTTAGAAGGGCATCTAACAACTCTATCAATCAATTCCAAGCCGAATTACTGCTTGCATAAGGGCCAGATTTGGATCAACCTGCTCAATTTCTGATGCTCTTTTTCTTGAACAATTCATCCCACGTAACCCAATCGACCAAATTACACAGGTAATAATATTGCCTGGTACAAATCTTTCAATTGGGCAACATTTCACCAACTTGAGTGTCTCTAACACACCCGAATAATCAAAAAAATGTCCAAATGTGTGTGAAATCTTATGGGACTTAGCTGCTTACGTCATCAGTCCCTTAGCTTACACACTACTTAACTTAAATTATCCTAAGGACAAACACACACACACACACACACACACACACACACACACACACACACACACCCATGCCCGAGGGAGGACTCGAACCTCCGCCGGGACCAGCCGCACAGTCCATGACTGCAGCGCCTTAGACCCTCAATAATACGGCCGGGGAAAGGGGACTTACAGTTTCATGTGAAATCCGAATCACGTGTCGTTCCTGGCGAATCTTCACATCACTGAGGGGTGAACGCTAGATGAAGGCAGACTGAACCATTCCGTGGTCCGATCGGGATTCGATCTCTCAACATTTCTGTTCTCAGCCACGTGCTTTACCACTAGACCTGCAGGCCCGAATATTATACAGGTGAAAGTTCCTTCCACCACTGGGATTCGAATCGGCTACATCGGTAACTGAATGTGACGGCAGTAAAGCAATTTAGCGGGCTTAGCGATGGAGACAGTTGTGGTAATGTTACTGCAGCTAACTGATGCAGCTTTTGTAACGAGATCCCATGCGTATCGTTGGGCGTATCATATGTGGCGCATTGCTTGACCAGCGCCCTCAATTTATCTCTGCCAGCGAAGTTAGTACACAAATTCCGCTGACGCATTGCTTGCGAACTACTCACGTCGCATTTGTGGCCGTTGTGTTGAGTGCGTTCACTAAGCTGTCAGCAGTGAAACATTTCCAACTTCTGTTGACGCATTGATTTCGGTACAACTGTATGATAGCCGAGAAGTGCAACCATTTAACATCACAAGTACAAATTTTTTGAAAGTGGTTTTCGTGCTGCCAATCGAAATAACTGAATATATTTCTACCTTTTATCACACTGTATTCAGTATTTTCCATTATATTCAGTGAATTCATACACGAGGTTCATGTCGACAAACTCGTTGTCTGTAAACCTATTTGTACTGGTTTGTATCACTGTTAACTTACAATTAACACTGCCGGAAAAACAAACCCGACACAGAAACGGGCGTCCGCAGCTCGTGGTCGTGCGGTAGCGTTCTCCCTTCCCACGCCAGGGTTCCCGGGTTCGATTCCCGGCGGGGTCAGGGATTTTCTCTGCCTCGTGATGACTGGGTGTTGTGTGATGTCCGTAGGTTAGTTAGGTTTAAGTAGTTCTAAGTTCTAGGGGACTGATGACCATAGAAGTTAAGTCCCATAGTGCTCAGAGCCATTTGAAACATTTCTACATCTACATCTACATTTATACTCCGCAAGACACGCAACGGTGTGTGGCGGAGGGCACTTTACGTGCCACTGTCATTACCTCCCTTTCCTGTTCCAGTCGCGTATGGTTCGCGGGAAGAACGACTGTCTGAAAGCCTCCGTGCGCGCTCTAATCTCTCTAATTTTACATTCGTGATCTCCTCGGGAGGTATAAGTAGGGGGAAGCAAGATATTGGATACCTCATCCAGATACGCACCCTCTCGAAACCTGGCGAGCAAGCTACACCGCGATGCAGAGCGCCTCTCTTGCAGAGTCTGCCACTTGAGTTTGTTAAACATCTCCGTAACGCTATCACGGTTACCAAATAACCCTGTGACGAAACGCGCCGCTCTTCTTTGGATCTTCTCTATCTCCTCCGTCAACCCGATCTGGTACGGATCCCAGACTGATGAGCAATACTCAAGTATAGGTCGAACGAGTGTTTTGTAAGCCACCTCCTTTGTTGATGGACTACATTTTCTAAGGACTCTCCCAATGAATCTCAACCTGGTACCCGCCTTACCAACAATTAATTTTATATGATCATTCCACTTCAAATCGCTCCGCACGCATACTCCCAGATATTTTACAGATATTGAACAGAAACGAGCAGTATTGAATGCAATATTAGGGCAAGAGCAAAGTGGGCATTACTGTTGTTAATAGCCCGTAATATGAGTGTACAGAACAAGTTTGTTTCCAAAAGAAAAAGAATACCGTCCACATTTACCAGAAGCTCCCGAAAACTTTCGGAGGTTGTTCAAGGATATTTCCTTAATATTTTGGCATATGGGACCCACTGTCTCCGGTGGCTCGACTCGTTATAGGTACTGAATGCACTGCGATAAAGGACGTAAACATACTCAGTTATTTGGATTGTCAGCAAGAACACCGCTTCCAGAATACGTAGTTTCCTTGCAGAAATGATAATTGTGCATTTATTCATCGTTTTAGGACATTACTCATTGAATGTCCCATTAACATAAGACGTGTCATTGAAAAACGCGCAACTAAATTCATATCATTACAGAAGTCGAAAATAGCGACATTATTGACCTAAAGATTACAGTTCATTCCGATGGAAAAACGAAAAAATTTCAAATTACAGTACATGACATTTTCGGATTTAAGCAAGACGCCACATAGACGATTCATGTTGGCAGTGACAACATGTCAAATGTGGTAATGAATCGTTGCTTTTATGGGCATGAGCACACATATCTAAAATTAACAGCTATTTTAACACGACACAGTAAGATGTTCAGATGTGTGTGCATTCCTAAGGGACCAAACTGCTTAGGTCATCGGTCCGTAGACTTACACACTACTTAAACTAACTTATGCTAAGAATAACACACACACCCATGCCCGAGGGAGGACTCGAACCTCCGGCGGGAGGGGCCGCGCAGTCCGTGACATGACACCTCAAACCGCGCGGCCGCTCCGCGCGGCCACGACACAGTAAAATAAATACGAAAGTTCCATGCACTTCAAATTTGTTACCATCATGAGTATACGCAAATACGTATACGTACCGAACATGTAAGTCTGAAATAAATATGTATGTTGGAAATACCTTCTTCTCTAATCCTGTTTCATACAAGACACGTGTATTAACGTCCGTAAAAGTGGCAATTATAATTTTAATTAGTAATTTTACTATCTCTTTTTAAAATTGTTTTAATAACAAGGTGTGTTTTTAGACTAGTACGTGTGAACGCCCAAAAAAGCGGCGAATATTGGCCATAGTTCAGTGATAGTAATGTTTTTTTGTACTACATTGTTTAAAATTAGGCTTGATGAGGTAGTTTCAACCAAAGTGCATATCGATAGGGCTTTGTCTCGCTGGCCGGCCGCGGTGGTCTAGCGGTTCTAGGCGCTCAGTCCGGAGCCGCGCGGCTGCTACGGTCACAGGTTCGAATCCTGCCTCGGGCATGGATGTGTGTGATGTCCTTAGGTTAGTTAGGTTTAAGTAGTTCTAAGTTCTAGGGGACTGATGACCACAGATGTTAAGTCCCATAGTGCTCAGAGCCATTTGAACCATTTTGAACTTTGTCTCGCTCAACAAGAAATGACAGGTCCTGCTGTTTAATCTTTGAATGTATCTGGCCACAGAGTTGACGTTTACTGAACACTACCAGATTACTCCATTTGATGTATGACGGCGGCGCTATTCACAGCCCGATATTTGTAACGGATGGTCCTCGGCTATGTAATGCAAGTTACCACGATGTAAATTGAATCAGTACATTTATCTTACTGTATGGTGATGTAACACATTGTATTTCCATAGTTTTGAAGATGTTCGCGTTGGTCAGTGAAACATGGAACAATAAAAAAAGCTACATGCGACTTGTGGCTGTTCTACATCTACATCTACAGGGATACTCTGCAAATCACATTTAAGTGCCTGGCGGAGGGTTCATCGAACCACTTTCACAATTCTCTATTATTCCAATCTCGTATAGCACGCGGAAAGAATGAACACCTATATCTTTCCGTACGAGCTCTGATTTCCCTTATTTTATCGTGGTGATCGTTCCTCCATATGTAGGTCGGTGTCAAGGCAATATTTTCGCATTCGGAGGAAACAGTTTAATTTTCTGACTATCGCTGTTCCCCTGCAGGGAAATGAGCGTCCTGGCTGAATAAATAATCTATTGACGATACGGGTAGATACGATATTACGACATTACGGAGTAATTTATGCGATTTGATGAGCAATATAAGAAAAACTTCACAATGTTTATGGCACATGGAGTTCAACGGTAGACAAGAAGGTCTCTGAAAAGAGAAATTACTTATGTGTGTTATTCGATTTTAAAAGATGCCAGAATAAATGAGTAATAACGTGCCAAGCACAAGAAATAGTCGTGAAGAAGGTTTACTACATTATATAGTTATAAATAAAATATACAGATATTCACATGTCTATTGTTCCACTATAGGATATATTATATTATGAGAACAGTGTTACTGAAAAAAAGTTCTCGAATACTGAAAAAAAGTTCTCGAAAGCGTTTCACTGCTGCAAGATGTCTCGCGGGTGACAGTTTCCCCACTTGTGCCTACGTCCGTCCGGTCCGTCTCTCTCTCTCTCTCTCTCTCTCTCTCTCTCTCTCCCCCTCTCTCGACCGCAAACACGACAATGTTGTCACCCTTGCAAGGTCGTGACCTGGCTTTGTCATCACAGCCACCGACGCTACACACAGACATGTAAGCCACGGAAACTTCGCCCTGATGAATGGTTGGCACCAAGCAATGTACCACTCAGGAAGTGTGCAGGTAAGTGCTTTGCTCCACAATCTTTGGCTGACGCTCAGATGGCAACATGTTTATTAAAAGCTGCGTCGCTAATCATGCTGAAGCGTAACGGCCGGCTCACATCAAGGCTACTTGCCAGTTACTGATTGCTCGCGTTTATCCCGTACTTCGTAAAAAAAAAAAAAAAGTAAAGAAGTACCACGAAGAGAGAATAATCAGGAAGAGATTCGACACACTGTCATCAAATAATATATGCATTTCTGAATGTGGCATAAGATGAGGAACATCTAGGATGTATACGAGTTCCTAAACGGACCGCTGCGACGCACGTTACAATGCCAGCGGGTAAGACTAGCCACCTTGTTCGGTGACGTCGTTCGACTTTCGAACATTTACAAACTGTTTGATTACGATATGTACTCTAATAATGACCACACATGCTGCTACGAATGGTTCTAGAATCTGCATGTCATGTTGAAAATGTTAATAATAAAAAATACGCCGAACACAGTACAATGCACCCAAACCAACCGAAGTGCAGGGGAATTATTTACCAGGAATTCATTCCTGAACGGCAAACACTGTATAAAAAATCGTAATAGGTGTAACCACGACATTATAGTACACGATTGGGATCACAATGTGTATGCGCAGTAGCAAACCGCGACGCGGAGTGGCCGAGCGGTTCTAGGCGCTTCAGTCTGGAACCGCGAGACCGCTATGGTCGCAGGTTCGAATCCTGCCTCGGGCATGGATGTGTCTGATGTCCTTAGGTTAGTGAGGTTTAAGTAGTTCTAAGTTCTAGGGGACTGATGAACTCAGATGTTAAGTCTCATAGAGCTCAGAGCCATTTGAACCATTTTTGAAACCGCGACGCTGCCGTTGGAGTGAAACCAAGCAGTACTCAGTAGCCTGCAATTGCCGTAACGTTCTGTGTGGTAACTGCATTTACTAGCGAAAACAGGGTTGTGTACGTCAGTATGAACTTTTGTTTATAACTGGCGATTGAGAACAGAGTGATGCCGTAATTATCAGTATATTGAGCGATATTTTAGAGTAACTTTTTAAGTGGAAAATAATGGTTTGGTACGCGATCGCCAGTTGTACTGATCACAGCAGCCAAATAAATAAGTTAGGATTTAAGTTTCATACAGTTCCTAAAAACTATTACACGAAACGAAAATCGATAAATGCTTGTAGAATGCAGATCTGTTTTCAGGTGAAAATACTCGTGACTGGACGAAAATGCTCGTTTCTGCCCAAAACACTTTACTGATTCGGTTGGTGAAATAGAGCTGGAAAGTGAACTGTTGTATATTCATGTGAAATACAAGTTGCAGACTAAAGCTGTTTCAACTCAAAATGTACCATCCTCCAGTGCAATGAGAGAAATATTGAGGCATAAAAACGAAGTTATCGAAACAAGTAGAAGATATTTTAACGTAAATACGGTACTAACTGATGAAGAACTTACTACTACACAAAACGTTAACTGTGAAAACAAACACTTATGGAAATGAGCGTGAAACTCTATCACGTAGGACATGCAAGAATGAGAAATTTGTTTCGAGATACGGTTTTAGAACCGTCATCTTCTGAAAACCAAGACACTTATTATCTGCGCCAACAATCAGAAATTACAGAAACAGTAATAAAAACCTTAGGCAAACGAATGGAGATTTACAGGATCGACACTCTCGATGTAGCGCTGTGTTACTGAAATTAAAACATGTTCAAAATCTGATTCATGGCTTCTTTTCTGTCAACAGCAAGTGGTATGAAAGGAGGGTGTACTAACTTATCAGATGAATTCGCAATTGCGAATAATGACTACCATTAGCTGTAGAATGGAATAACGACAATGAAAATTTGTGCCGGACCGGAACTCGATTCCGGATTTCCAGCTTATAGCGAGCGGTCGCCCTACCATTTGGCTATCCGTGTACGACTCACAGCTAGACCCAAACTTCCATATGTCGTTGACCATACGTCTAAGATCTCTACTCGCACATCTATTATGTGCATTCCCGTACAGATCAAACGTTGTGCTTGAAAGTCGCATGCCTGGCATCGGCAGATAAATTCGATATTGCAGTGCCTGTGTTATTCTCATAACGATAGAGTGCGCAGTTGCGAATTCATCTGATGTTATTCGTAACGACTATGGTCGCGGCAGTGCACCGTCATCGGAGTAACACAAACACTGCAATATCGGTGTACTAACTGGTCATATGAAGATACCTCAAAGGTTGCCACATTACGTTGCCTATCTTACAAAGCGATAGCTTTTGTCAGGACTTCGCCGTAATGTGTTTCTTAAGAACACGCAGTTTCATCAGAATGAAAGCTATCAACAAGGAAAAAAATGCAAATCTAGCAATGGAACTGAGAGTGAACAAAGACAAAAACTGAAAAAAGTTGTAACAAAACTTTCCACAATAGAAAAAGAAAATCTGTTAACTCAGTTAAAGAGTTTATAATGACATTGTAGGTGGTTTCTACGCACTACAGGTCTACAAGGCCTAAGAACGTGCGAGTCTCTTCTACCATAAAAAAAAAGCCAGTGCCCTCCGAGATGGTGAAAGAGGTCTTCATCCTTACACTAGCATTTCACCGACCGTAGAAAAAGTAATGTAACTGATGTAAAGCTTAATAATAATAACAGTAAATACCCTAAAACATCAAAAACCTCGCTTACATTCATACCTACATATGAGTTAAACACATGTGCAAATAAGCTCAAATGCAGTGCGGCGTGGCGAAAGGGTTTGCGCCACGGTGGCGTTACAGCTCACAGTTCGCCTGCGCGTGACCCCTGCCGTGTATCCGTGGGTGTAACTGAGGTTCGATGTTTGAAATAAAGCGCGCTTGTGCATCCGGGCTACACGTAAAAGAAGGGTAGATAGGTTATTCCTGGTAATGATCGTATGCACGTATGACACAGCGTTTCTCGTTCCCGGCAGCCCGTTATTCATTCTGTGTTCAGCAAGGCGTAGAGCCTTAACGTACGGCAGTTAGTACCAGAGATCTAACCACGGCCTGAGACTAACAAGTAGTGACAAGAAAAGTGGCGACTGCAATCGTGCCGACCACGAAATCGGCCTTTGTGGACCAAAATCGTTATTCGGGATCATCGTCGTACACTTGCAGTCTATTTCGGAATTTCCATGAATACTGTAAATACACACAAACAGCATCTAGCATACAAGAGGTCCCATTTATCTTCACCACTCCCAGTAACTTTTTTCCCAGAAGCAAAAAATTTTTCAAATGGCTCTGAGCACTATGGGACTTAACTTCTGAGGTCATCAGTCCCCTAGAACTTAGAACTACTTAAACCTAACTAACCTAAGGACATCACACACATCCATGCCCGAGGTAGGATTCGAACCTGCGACCGTAGCGGTCTCGCGGCTCCAGACTGTAGCGCCTAGCATCGCTCGGCCACCTCGGCCGGCTCCCACAAGCAAAATAAAAAGTATCAAGCAAATGTTGTTTAGCTACCATGGAGATATTGACAAACATAACTGACTTTCTTGCAATCTTATTCGTTCCGAAAATACGAACAGTAGTACGTCTTTCTTAAAAAGCTGCCTATATTTTTATTTGGTATTCCACTTCTCCTCAAAGACTGTTGGAAAAGGTATCACAGTGTAACGTTCACGTTGACATGGCGTAACGTAAAACATAACACGAAACTGACTGACTGTCCTGTACTACACCGCTGAGTCAGTCAACTATCTTCAGTTGAAAGTAAACTTCTACCTTCTCCTCGTTGGGGTACACTGCACTCCATGGTTTTCCAGTTGTTTGGGGTCCAACCAATATGGTCACTAGCCCAGGAGAGTCGCTGTAGGTGACGTGCTGTTAGCAAAGGTACTCGCGTCGGTCGTTTGTTGCCATAGCTAATTAACGCGAAATCTCGCCGTACTGTGCTAATTGATGCGTTCGTCGTACGTCCCACATTGATTTCTGCCTTTATTTCACGCAATACTGCTTGTCTTTTAGCATTGACAACACTATGCAAAAGCCGCTGCTCTCGGGAAGGCCGTCGGCCACTGCGTTGTCCGTGTTGAGAGGTAGTGCCTGAAATTTGATATTCTTGGAACACCCTTTACACTGTCGATCTCGAAATATTGAATTCACTAACGATTTTAGAAATGGAATGTCGCATGCGTCTAGCTCCAACTACCATTCCGCATTTAAAGTCGGTTAATTCTCGTCGTGCGGCCATAATGACGTCGGACACCTATTCGCATGGATTATCTGAGTACAAATGACAACTTCGCCAACACACTGCCCTTTTATACCTTGTGCACGCGTCACTAGCGCCATCTGTAACTGTGCATATCGCTGTCCCACGACTTTTGTCACCCCAGTATATAATGCAAATCAGACTACCAAGGAACATTCTGCTGGTAAACGCTTTGCAGTTAAGAGGTACCCCCACAGTGCTGAAGGGGATTGTTTCATCGAAAGGTGGCTGCAACGTATGATGACAAGCTACTCAAAGTACTGTCAAGGTAAAAAAATGCCACAGTGATCCAGGTCAGAGCAACAGCAACGTAAGTGGCAAATTGTATTTATTATGTGTTTGTAAAATTATCATTCCACAGTGTATTTTTGTTTTCCATTATAAATTATACTCATTACCGGTAGATTCCCCACAGTGAAATTGAAGATAAGTGGGCCTCGATTTCCCATTATAAAAACACATCGTGATAAACTTCAAATGAGCAAGACATCACTGCAGCTTCCCCTGAAGAAATTATGTGTTCTTCCTCTAACAACCAATATTTACTGTGCACTGACTGCCTCTTGTTGCACATTTGCGTCTTGGAAAAATAGCTCGAACTGTCCATTTTAGGCCGTCAGTCACAACCAATTCTCTGTTCTTGCGCACATTTCACATTTAGCTTTTTTTCCGTTAAGAGCTCTTCAAAATTTAAAAAAAAAACCACGAACTTCTGCAAAACATTACCAACAAAATTAAATATTTCCATACAAAATATTGCAGTTCATATCGTAATAAACAAGTACAGTCCATTGCGTACGAACATAAGGAATTAATTGTTTGTTCTTTTTTTTTCAGCACATTGTGAAGAGATTCAAACCAGGGTTTAGCTCACAGTAGCTTTTGTCACTTTTTGTTACTCGAGACAGAAGAATGCAACGAACTTTAAAATAACATGCGTCAATATTCTGCCACAGAAACAAACGACCTTTTTTATCTCACCTTTCATTCCCTCCCCGAGAGAAGAGAGCGGGCGCGTGGAGAACTTGTTTTTTTCGAGCCTTGCTAAAGTTGGCACTGGGGCAGGGGGATCCCAATCAGGCTATAAACACAAACAAGCCTTAACAGTATGTCACAGAAACAAACGAAATGCCTTCTTCCCTCACAGAATGCGACAAAAATCTGCCACAGAACCAAACAACAGAGGCTAAAAAAAAACAGTCTTTCGGGTTTCAACAGACCATAACAATGTCACTAAAACGAACGCTGTATCGCTTTCGTTCCGAGCTAGTCGCTCTCATAAATGATCAGGTCTGCGTGGTTCACTTATTGTTGTGTTTTAGGATAAACCTAATTTGAGTTAGATATAAAGAATTATTCTATAATTATCATTTGCGGTGCTGTCTATATTTAAAAAATTGTTTTAAACTGGTAAGTTCTCGCATTGTTGTCAAAGTTAATAAATGCTACAGCCTACCTGATGATTATGCCAAACAGTTCTTCTTTTCCGTGTTCTCACACAAACTGTACACAAATAATGGAATTTCTCCAGAGTACTATTTGTATAACATTTTCCACTTTTCCACTAATTGTTTATTTGGCACGCCTATTTTATTATCAGGTTTTGTTTCTTTTGTATGTCCATCTTTAGTTTCACTGGGACTAGGACTTCGTTACCTTTTATTCCTTGAAACAAGTATATCTATCACTTCTTAAAATTCACAACCATGCTCATTGCTCTTAAGGTACGCGTTTTAGAGCCCATACGTAATTGGCTTTTTTGTTAAGAATGATCATTCCTGTCATATCCCTGAGTATTAACCATCACGTCTGAAACAACCTGTATATGTAAAAATAGTGAAGAAGGGAAATTTACTCGCACTACTCAACACTATTAATGCTAACAGGATATACTCTGGGAGATTCATATTCATGTGTTGGAACTTTGGATAGGCATGGCATTTATAAGGGCAAATGCTCCTCAATTGTTACTTATGGTGCATTTGTCATGACAGGAATTCGAGCAGGAATGCAAAAGGATTTTAAAAATAGTTACCCCATATATTATCTGTACAGTGTGTGGCTCTTCAGTTAGCTCTAGCAGTCAGTCACGCAGCTGAATCCTGCTCAGAGCTCTTAAAATTTCAAGATATTATAAACAGAATTTCTAGTTACTTTGAACAATCAAAGAATTCCAAAACATTAAAAGAGACTAGCAGACTTAGATAAGATATGAGTATTTAATATATTATATCCGAAAAATTACAGAAATTATGATGACTATGGCAATAAGAAATCAAAGAAATATATATACTAATTAATTGTGCCACATCTATAAAAACAAATGATCTTTGACTGGAATGGATATTGTTTAATGGAATGAATTCCAAAGAGCTGGCAGAGTTCACTTATGTTAATAAGGTAAGTGAACAATTCCCTCTTCTGGATATAATTACAGAATACGGCACTAGTAGTCCCCTGCACATAGTTGACTGGGAGTGAGGGTTTAGTTGCATGAACAATATAAAAACACAAATCAGAAATCGTCTTTCTGTGGAAAGATTTAGTAAACTGCCAATGACTGAAACTGAAGGGACAACTTGTAATGACTTTGATTTTTTAAAAGGCATTAATTCTGTGTAGTGTGCATAAATCAGCACAGAAAATTTACTTTATTGTGGATGTGATGTGGTATATATGGATCTCTATATCTGCAAAAGTTAATTTAATAAAGTTATAAAATTTCATTTCACAGATTACTTTTAGCTTGAAATCAATATACACATATTTCACTTTTAAAACCCTCATTAATGGTAAAATTTATACAATTTTCTACTAGCAGAATTTTGTAGAAACTTTTCACACTTTGCGCAAATGTAAATTTTGATTTGTGCATTTCCGCAACATTATTTTATTTTCTAGCTTAAACCCTGTATTGGACTCTGTACCAGTGACTCTCTGAAGTTTTTCTTCAATGCCTTATATACCCATCACGGTGTTATAGAAGGAGTAGTCGACATTGAATTATTACGTAGCTACTTTCCGAAGTAGAACAGGATTGTTTCGAAAACGTTGTTGCGTTATGAGGCCATTTCTAAATTAAAGTAATTTATGGTTTGTTTATTAATTTAAACGCCTCTCTCAAAAAAGTCCTTGGTATACGTATTTGCACGTATTTATTTCCTTAATTCATTTTTGGCTGAATGTGGTCACAATGTATGTTCCAAAATTATTCAAATTGCAATTCTTAAGATAGATTATTTAGCACAATTATTTCGATTCTTCAGATTATTTAACTAGTTTATGAAAGTAGGTTCCCCTTCTCCAATTCTTTCAGATCTCTCTTACGTCTAATGTACGTTTCATGATACCGCGCACTTGGAGATTTTATTAAGTTTTATTTACTGTTGCTTACAACCGCCGCCTAGAACTTGGGTTTTATTTTCACATAACTACGGAGAGTTGCACACATTCGCATCAAGATTTACAATGCAGTTTAGCAGTTCCAATAATTTGTTAAAAAAAGAAAAACGAGCCCAAAATTCTTAACCCAACCTACTACATTCGGTGATCATCCACACTACCGTTGTAGCAGATGGGTTATTGTCAGTTTCTAACCGTCACCACTGGGATTCCTCAGGGTTACGGAAGTCGGCGAATCCTTGATGACATTCACTGCACTCACAATATTCACTTCAGTACTATCACGTACAACTGGGTTTCCTCTTACAGTCCTTTTATTTTCTAAATATTTTCTATTGCACCCCGGATACCTTATTTACTACTTCATTCAACAGGTGCCATTCTTCTTCGTCTCAAACAACGTCACTCTGAGTCCGCAGATCTTAATAGGTAGGGCACTGTAGTACGATATATTCAGATGTTTCAATGTCGCCATTTGGACACATATCTGTTGAACGTTTCTTTGCCGGCCGGAGTGGCCGAGCGGTTAAAGGCGCTACAGTCAGGAACCGCACGACCGCTACAGTCGCAGGTTCGAATACTGACTCGGGCATGGATGTGTGTGATGTCCTTAGGTTAGTTAGGTTTAAGTAGTTCTAAGTTCTAGGGGACTTATGACCACAGCAGTTAAGTCCCATAGTGCTCAGAGCCATTTGAACCATTTTGAACGTTTCTTTATCCTATACAAATATTCAAGGTACGTTTCACCGCCTTTTAGGCAGTGAATCAAGCCTCTAGATGAATTTACATGTCTCATAAGGTCCTCGATTTTAGGAAACATATATTCTGCGACCTGTTGTGATATTAGCCCAGCCTCTTTGGCACTGACGCACTTTCTATAAGTATAGCTCTAGTTTGGTTCTCATTACGTGTCCAGTAATTTCTCTAACATTGGGAAGAGGCTATTTATGAAGCCAGTGAGGAGAACCTCTTTATCTGACAGTAATATCTACTTGGCAAAGGCCTAGAATACCTAATAAAGTGTCCATCGGTTATATCTGAAAGGCTCCTGTGAACCTCAGTAGCACACTCCTTCATGTACACCTTACGCTTGACTTGTATAGATTGTATTGTAGCTTGTGTGGCCAGACACTGTAACTGCAAACCCTATAACAGCAGCGAGGATAGCATCATGAGGAAGTCTAAGGAGTTGCAATGGGATCATAACGTGAAAGGTCTCACTCTTAACAACTTGCGCCTACCTTTAGAATCTTTCTTGGCATATATAAGAGATATGAATATAGAAGTTACGCTTCTCATCTAGGTGTACGCTCAAATACATACGTCACTGCGGCGCCCTCAGGCTCCCCCAGTTTTCACAGCTGGAGTCTAGTCCGCGAGCGGGAGAGGCTGCCTTTGAACAGCAGGTAGTCAGTCTTATGTGCTGCGATTTCCAGTTTATTACCTGGGCACCATTTTTGGCCCTGAGCAAGAACATCACACACTTTCCAGCTTGGCTCTTGAGTCCTCTGCCACCACAACCAGCATGACATTGGCATACTCTATGACTCGTGACGCTTGGGGGTTTTTATTCAAAGTTGTTATCCATGGTAACAGCCTAAGATCCCAGAAAATTGGTACACATATACACTGAAACGTCAAAGAAACTGGAATAAGCATGCGTATTCAAATACAGAGATATGTAAACAGCCAGAATATGGTGCTGCGGTCAACAACGCCTAATTAAGACAACAAGTGTCTGGCGCAGTTGTTAGATCGGTTACTGCTGCTACAATGGCAGGTTATCAAGATTTAAGTGAGTGTGAATGTAGTGGTACAGTCGGCACACGAGCGATGGGTCACAGCATCTCCGAGGTATCACTGAAGTGGGGATTTTCCCATACGACCATTTCACGAGTGTACCTTGAATATCAGGAATCCGGTAAAACATCAAATCTTCGGCATCGCTGCTGCCGGAAAAAGATCCTGCAAGAACGTGACCAACGACGACTGAAGAGAATCTTTCAACTAGACAGAAGTGCAACCCTTTCGCAAATTGCTGCAGATTTCAATGCTGGGCCATCAACAAGTGTCGGCGTGCGGAACATTCAACAAAACATCGTCGATATGGGCTTTAGGAGCCGAAGGCCCACTCATGTACCCTTTATGACTGCACGACACAGGGCCTTACGTCTCGCCTGGGCCCGTCAACACCGACATTGGACTGTTGAGGACTGGAAACATGTTGCCTGATCGGACGAATCTCGTTTGAAATTGTATCGAGCGGATGGACATGTACGGGTATGAAGACAACCTCATGAATCCATGGGCCCTACATGTCAGCAAAGGACTGTTCAAGCTGGTGGAGCCTCTGTAATGATGTGGGGCGTGTGCAGATGGGATGATATGGGACCCCTGATAGGTCTAGATATGACTCTGGCAGCTGACACGGGCGTAAGCATCCTATCTGATCACCTGCATCCATTCATGTCCATTATGCACTCCGACGGACTTGAGCAATTCCAGCAGGACAATGCGACACTCCACACGTCCAGAATTGCTTCAAAGTGGCTCCAGGAACACTGTTCTGTGTTTAAACACTTCTGCTGGTCACCAAACTTCCCAGACATGAACATTGTTGAGCATACCTGGGATGCCTTGCAACGTGTTGTTCGGAAGAGATCTCCACCCCCTCGTACTCTTACGGATTTATGGACAGCCGTGCAGTATTCATGGTGTCAGTTTCTTCCAGCACTACGTCAGACATTATTCGAGTCCATGCCACGTAGTGTTGCGAAACTTCTGTGTGCTCGCGGGGGCCCTACACGATATTAGACAGGTGTACGAGTTTCTTTGGCTCTTCAGTGTAGATACTTGTGGAAAACCCTTAACCAGTCCACAGTGCACCCTTCACAATAATCTCTGTGGCGGGCAAACATTACGGATCACCACAGATCGTCAAATACGCCCGCAATGTCAACCATGGTACCTACCACATCCTTGTTGTGACTGCGTGTCGCATAGAACTATGGACCGGCACTGGGAGTGTGCTTGGACAGCCGAAGTGGTTAGGTTCAAATGGTTCTAATGGCTCTGAGCACTATGAGACTTAACTTCTGAGGTCATCAGTCCCCTAGACTTAGAACTACTTAAACCTAAGTAATCTAAGGACATTACACACATCCGTGCCCACGGCAGGATTCGAACCTGCGACCGCACCAGCAGCGCGGTTCCGGATTGAAGCGCCTAGAACCGCATTCACATCAAACTCTGAACGAGGTTATCACAGAGACGGTACTCATGGGCAACTGAAGCTTAATAAATTGGGCGTCAGCATCAACAGAAAGTGCCATTGAGTGTGCAAGTGTACTGATAACAAACGGCGCGTGGTTTGTTGGCCGACTGATTAGCTGCCAAAATCGACGAATTTTTTTTCAATTTATTGATTATTTATGCCGACAAATTTTGTCCATCAGCTTCTCTCTTTCATCTAATCAGGCATTCTACATATTTTACATCACAATCGTTACAATAAGCACGTTGTAAGTTACATCTAATATCAAACACAACATTTCGAGATTACTAGGAGATAAATAGTGGATATAGTAGTTGTTAGAGCACACAAAAAATCACAGTTTATATTATTTCATAACAAGAAGAACAATGAAAAAAAAATGACAGGCAGGTAGACAAACTATGAACGCTGTCAGCAATGGGCATGAGAGAAGGAAAGGAAGAGGTAGAGATATGGGCGTGGACGAAAGAAAAACTGGCTGTTATAATAAGGGTTTCGCCTAACAGAAAATACTGCACAAGATATACAGCTTCCGGAAAAGGTGCCGTACCCGAAAATGTAAAATAAAAAATTGCATACTACTGGTTACCGGGCAACTATGCATAGTACGGGACATCGAAAGAGACGAGAAAAGCTTTGAGGACTGCTAGTATTAGATTACAACGGAACACAGCAAATTACGGAAACATCAGAAAGGAAACGACGACATCGTAGGATTCTTGATACAAGATATGCCGTTCTACGTTGGAAAATTTTGAAGCAAATGGAGGTCAAAAGAAAAATCACAGCGGCAGCGGAAAGGAGAAGATCCAAACGAACATACAGACGCTACAACGAAACCGTATTAATAGGGGCAGATCCCAAAGATAGCAAAGAAGTTGTATAACAAGTAAAAGGAGTACCCTCACAGTTTCCATATTGTGGAACGAAATGTGAATGTCTTTTTGTCAGTATTATGCTACTGTGCGAAATGCTATAAACAGTGAAACAAAATTCTGTAAAAGGAACTGCTTATCATACTACAAATCCAAAAATTCGGTGTTCATTCTGAAGTCAGGATTTTTTGTCTTACTTTGCTCTTTTTTACCTCTGTCGATGACTTCGGTAGGCAAATTTGTTGAAAGGTCGAAGAAAGTCAAGGGTGATGCTATCTCCAAGTCTACCTAGTAAAGCACTGTGGTGGTCAAACCAGCCTTCGGAGTGATGAGACCTTTACCTTAAAATTCAAATGGGTGACACATTTCGGTCATAAGGCTTAAACGCAATGGCGACGACCAATAGGACACCTAGATTGTAGCACAGATCTGTGCCTGTCGTTGTGACGCTGCGCGCTGCGTTGGACAGCCCTGGCGCTCCTTCAGCACCAGACTGCCAGACAGCCAAGCTGCCCTCTACAGTCTGCGGCGGAACCTGTTTCGTCTCCAGCGTTGCAGTCCCGTAACGTAATCTGCACTTCTACGCACAACTTCTAATTTTTTTGCGGGACCGAACGCCGCCGGCTTCACGTCGACCGATGACGCCAATGAACTCAATAATAGAAGCAACGTAACGTCGATACGTGATCCTTATGTTTTCTTTTTTTTATATTGGTGAGCTCCGAGTAGAAACTTCATGGCATCGTCTATGTGTTGAGATCTGTTGTGCTTATAACATGGACGTAATAGCAAACTGTAGAAAAAGGACGTACGTAAGTAAGTTGCACAGGTTAGAGACTTGAAACGTCACAGCCAGAATCTAAATGGCACGTTTCTAGTATCTCCTGTAGGATTAAATTAGTACCGTGCAAACTACTTCATTCCCAAATAGGTGAATATCATACTGGTTTTTGTGATAGTCGATCTTGCACAGAGCAAATACACTGCCCCAAGATCATCTTGTCGGAGTTGTGGCGAACATCCCTGGGTTGCCATCCTAGTGGACCTTCGAAAGCCATATGATTCGATAGACACGCAGAGCCTGCTCTCTACACTCCGAGAACTGAACCTAAATGAGGAGACCACCAGACTAATCCTGGCCACTCTGGGGAACACCACCTCCAGAAGTGAGCTCTCTGAGCGTTTCACCATTCAAACGGAAATTACAAAGGAGATGACCTATCGTGGATGCTCTTCAACTGTGTACCGGAGAAGATAATCAGGGAATGGGCTTGCCCCTGCCATCGGAAATGGAATGAAGACAAGATACAAAAATTATAACCTAATGTGCCCTGCCCGTCCTTAGCAGATGACCTTGTCTTGTTAGCCAACAGTATAGAGAAGGCTACTCACGAACTACAGAGTCTCTTCAGCATGGCGGCTAGAACCGATATGAAAGTCAGTATACAAAAAACTAAGTTCATTACAAACATAAAGGGAGCCTCATCTGCAACACCACTTGAAGGGAAAGTCCCTACAGTCAAGTACTTAGAAGAATGGGTTTCACCACATGAGGGGAGAACTTGGCAACAGTTATCAGATGTGGCAAGCTGGTGAGGGTCTACCACTCCTGAAAGAGCATTTACATCTACAGGTACCTTCCCATGAAACTTGAACTCAAATATTACAACTCAGTAGTAAGGCCCCCCGTATTTATACGGCTCTAAATGTCTCTCGATGAGCAGGAAGGATCCATTTAGAAACCTACGGTGAAAAATCCTAATGAGAATTCTAAGGCCAATAAGAGAAGATAATAGTATCTACAGGATCAAACACAACAGCGAGCTGTACCGTCTCGAAGAAGATATCGTCACATCTTTGAAGAAAACCGACTGGTGGAGGGAAAGCCTCCAAGAACAAATGGATCACTACAGTCAAATCATACCTGGAGCAACGTGAAATTTCACTATAAACAATACAGGACCGGTCGAAATTTCAGCAGATTACTCTACAAGAGGTATTCCTAGTGTTCCTTGCCTGCAAAAAGAGCACAGGACCCAGCAGACTGAAGTGGACAGAGGAGAGGAAGCTTGCTCACATATAGAAAATGATAACTTTCTGGGCTGAAAAGAAACAGAAGTCCCTTTACAGAGTCAAAACGAGCTCCGTGGTCCTACGTAGGCCCAAATGAAAAGATCGAGTACCGAGCGTACTTAAAAGAACCAAGCAGTCGGGAGGACGACGGTTCAAAGCCATGTCCGGCTAACCTGACTCAGGCTTTCTGTGATTTCCCTAAATCGCTTACGGCAAATGCCGAGATGGTTCCTTCCAAAGGGCACCGCCGCTTTTCTTCGCAATCCTTCCCTAATCAGAGCTTGTGCTCTATCTCTAATGACACCCGTTGTCGACGGGACGTTAAATACTAATCTCCTCCAACTCCTTAAAGTCGAAAATGGTGTTAGTGTAGAGATTTGACGACATGAAAGTGAAATAAATGACTTCTAGCAGAAGCGTTATGTTGTTTAAGCAAAACATAGAACATTTAGAGCAATCGTTTAAGAATGATAAAAAATCTTCTTTTGCAGTACATACAGTTAAACTTGCTTCAACTTTTTCATTTTTATCTGTTACGCTAGTTTCTTTCGAGTCTGCAAGTTAGCGTGATTACCACGTTAAGGATCCGCAATCGATACTCTGTGATACCAGGGATTTCTCCTCCGTGAGGGACTGCAACGAGGTTCATTCAGCCTGAGAACAATCGAGGAGCTGTCTGAAGGAGACGTAGCGCTCTGGTTTTGAAAGCCGACACTAGCTGGGGGAAAAGCGTTGTGCTGACAAACACATCCACCGAACGCTATTCCCCCCACCCCTCCCCCCAATTAACGCCCGTGACAGGGTATAAAAGAAATCTATACACTGCCGGACAACGGCGCAACACACTTTTAACAACGCTAGAATCGACGTGCTTCAAGACCAAAGTTTGTTTGTCAAACGGTAACAACTTTCATGTCATACAACAAAATGGAAAACTTGTCTGCTTTTTTCACTGTTACTTTCATGTCGTCATAAAGTGAAAAAGGACTTAGAACACAAACTTGTGTAGTTCTACAGTTGTGAATATGATTATTTCTACGCAGCGTGTCACAATAAACGTCAGCACACCAGAAGACCTTTAAGAAAGAGATCCAAAAAGTCGAAATGGATGTCAGCGTGGTGTCCAGCGTCAAATAATAGTATCATCAACTGCCATAGCGAGTAAACTGGGCAACTGGCATTGATTTCCACCTCCGACCAGAATATGAATGTAATTCGAAACATGTGTCTATACATATTATAGACTAATCCACTAGTATTTATTTATTCCCGTGGTTCACTCCATGGTGCAAGCATTTTACTATTAACCACGAATTAGTTTTTACTGCTGATAACTGCAGGTGCATAACAGCATTTAAATATTTACTCTGCAAGCGACCGTAACATGCATGACCGATGGTACAATATTAGTGAATTTTTATCCTGCTCCATTCGAGTATATGAATCAAGGCATACTTTCTGTATGACTCGGTACAGGACATACTCTTTTTCGTCACATGCACTGCGATAGATACGATTGAAGTGGTACAATTATTGCACAGTTTTTGTCTAATATACATTCTCTACATTTAGCCAGAACAGTTTTGTGAGAAAAACGAAGCCTGTCTTCCGAATAGTCCTATGTAAGACCTAGGAGCATCTCTGTTAGAACTTCGTATGGGCTATACGGAACTGTTGCAATTCTCGTAGCATATCTATTAATTCGATTAGGCTGTCATTTCTACCTCATAAGGACACATCTAAATAGCCTAATATCTGATAAGTCGTAAATGCTTAACAAGAAAGGTCGGTCGAATGAAATATGTTTTTTTTTCTTTCAACGCTATAATCAAGAAAAGATTTCGCTGCTCCGACAAAAGAAAATACATCTATATACAGTCGTGACGTCACCCAGACTTATTGATCCATCTTACTTTTTTGTCGTTAGAACAAACAAAGGAAAAAGTGGTCACTACCGTTATGATATCGCTTGACTTTGGGTACTGCCATTGTCGAAACATTTCAGTTAGCTTTCGGAATAGGTGATGGGTGTGTCAAAATCAATTAATTATATGTTGAAATCAGTGATTTTTGTGTGAAAATCGTTTCGTGTCTTTTATTTTTAAATGTACATACTATAAATTTTTAAGCCCAAGGGCAGGTAACTCTGGACACTTTCGCTTGGAATAAAGCTGGAGCTGCTTAAAACAGTTAACGAAACGCGAAGGTCGACAACGGAAATTCGTAAAGCGTTTAGCATTGCTAACCCCACAATGTCGACAAATATTAAAAATAGACATTAACTTATGGCAATTATTAATTTCTTCATGTTCGGAAAATGCTGTTAGTCCTCAACTGCATATCTAATTAATGAAAGGCCACACCAGTTGCTGTTATGTACTCCACGACCAGTGTCGGCCTGTGCCATTAGGAAGTGACGTCATTTGACAACAGCATAATCTTCACATCCACATGAAGGTGGTCTGGACGTGAAGGAAGAAACTGGTCGTGACTTTAATAACGTACGTATCAGCAACTGCAGCTGCAATGTTTGCGCGAAGTACGTTCGAGTCTGAGCGAAAACGTATGGAAACAGCTAAATACCAAAATGTGGGGATTGCGTTGCTTGTTTGCTTAAAACAAACTATGTCTCAAAATACTCCCACAACAGGACCTTCATTGCTGGAAAGGGCAAATGAAATTGCAAAACAAATAAGTACTAACTTTGTGCAAATTCAGGTTGGTTAGAACGTTTCAAGAAGAGGAATTGCACAGTGTTAAAAATATTTTCCGTGCAGCTAACCGAGTTTTCAGTCTATGTGCCCTTCAATACTTGAGCAATATGGTGTAGAAGATGTCTTCAACGCCAACGAAACTGGATTATTATACCACTGTTTTTTCTGAATAAAATTTTATCGTTTGAGGGACAATCGTGTTAAGGAGGTGGAAGAGAGGGACTCTCTGAAGAATGAATATGATATTAGTAAAATACAATTCGGATGCATCTGTAAACTACCCTCCATTGTCATTGCGGAAAGTATAACACCGCAGTGTTTTAAATTTGTAAAATATTATCAGTCTAATTCTAGGCAAACAAAAAAACTTGGATGATGGCCACTATCTTCACAGACTGGATTCTCAATTTAGATTAGAGATTTTTACGAGAAATGCGCAAGGTCTCAGTACTGATAACCGTCCAGCACACTGTGATATTAAAATTAAAGCAATAATGTTTATATTTTTGCCTCACAAAACCTCAAGTGTCTTACAAACACGTGATAAGGGCATTAAACAAATCCTAAAATTTCACTGACGAAAGAAATTGCTGCAAAAATATTTAGTTGCTATTGATGTAACACAAGATTTATCCATCAATTTGTTGGATGCATTACATATGTCGAATTCTGCATAGAATTTGGTGGAGCAAAAGATGATTAATACATTTTTTCGCCAGCGAGATGCTCCAAATTATCAGATCGGCCAATAGTGAAATTGAGCCTATATTTAATGAAATGTTTGGGAAAGCTTCTACATTGTCAGACCATCCTATAGAATTTCTAGATCATTTTGTCAGACTTCGATCACGAGGAAGAAGAAAGTTTTTATCTGGGAAGTGTTTTGGATGCCCCTCGCTCTGGTCGTCCATTAAACCAAAGGGAAACATGTATTTATGTTAGCACATCAGTTACACGTTCAAGCTGAAACTCGAACAGAAAGTTTGCTGAAAGGCTTTGGAATTAGCGGGAGCGCAGTGCAACTCCACATGAAAATGGATACTCCACCTGCTAAAACGGAAGGAAATGAAGGCGTATCAAACTGTGCAAGGTTAATGGTGGCGCACACTCGGCGGTTTTGAACAAACAACTGTGTTGTTAAAGTTACCAATCAAATAATTGCAAGGGTAAAGGAACTTTCTGGCCTGTGGTATGAATAATTTAACATATTTTAACATAAAAAAATATTTCGGAATGAGCACCTTAGCGGTCCTATTAGGTCCCTTGGGATACATAAGATCTTCCGTTCGTAATTCGTATTCCAGTATGAAGTACTGGTTTCTATTAGATGCACTGAGGAACCAGAACATCAGGACCACAGCTCACCGAGCTATCTCTGGACAATGTCACCCAGTGGCGTTGCAGCCACTTGATCCATTAAGAAAGTACACTGGTCAGCAAAACTTAAGGACGAAAGTAGCTCTCTCATTATGTGTCACTGCCAAGTAACATAGCACGATGAAACTTGGACCTTACATAGAAAGAACTGCTACAGTACAGCACAGTACAGTACAGTACAGAAGGTAACTGAAAGAAATACGTCGTGAGACCAAGAGAAACGACACTTTTATTCCAGGACAATAGATAGACAGAAGTCACTGCTGTTCATGATGGTCCCTTGGACATTACAAAAGGTGAGACATGGCTCTTAGTAGTGTGTTTGATTACCATGGACGACAACGCACGCTCGGCAATGCTGGCCACGAGGTTGCTGAGGAGATCTTGCGGCAGGGCTCTCCGTTTCTCCACCAGCGCGGCTGCTACTGCACGACGGTCGTTGGTGCGTGTGGAAATGTTGCAATACATCTCCTCAACATGTCTCACACGTGTTCAGTGGGATTTAAGTGGAGGGAACGGATAGGCCAGTCTATACGCCGAATATCTTCTCGTTCCAAGAACTCCTCCACCTGCGCTGTTCGATGTGATCGTGCATTGTCATCCAGAAAAATGAAGTCAGTGCCGAATGCATCCCTGAAAACAAGGACATGGGGAAGGAGTACAGAGCCTGCCGGTTATGGCCGTGCGGTCCTAGGCGCTACAGTCTGGAACCGCGTGACCGCTGCGGTCGCAGGTTCGAATCCTGCCTCGTGCATGGATGTGTGTGATGTCCTTAGGTTAGTTAGGTTTAAGTAGTTCTAAGTTCTAGGGGACTGATGACCACAGATGTTAAGTCCCATAGTGCTCAGAGCCATTTGAACCATTTTCAAGGAGTACAGAGTTGCAATAACTCTGACCAGTGAGTGTGCCCTGTTCAAAGATTTGGAGGTTAGTACTCCCATGCAACGTTATACCTCCCCACACTATAACATGGATGTTCGTTTTCTCCGCGAAATGTTCGAGACTGGATAAAAGATAATTACTGTGAAGATGGTTAGATGAAACCTTTGCCAGGCGCTTAAAAGTGATTTGCAGAGTATCCATGTAGATAAGCATCTGGACCACCAAAATGGTAATGTTCCACTGTGCTGGATGTATCCTTATACGGAAAGAGGTGGGAACACGTAATGCACCTAAGAACATTGTCCAACATGATCATTTTCTTAGCACAGATGTTATGATGTGTGGAGGTACAATTTTTCATGGGCGTGATGACTTGCACACATCTGAACACGGTACACTCGCAGGTCAACGTCCTCGTGACACTGTCCTCCTCCCCTTGTCCGTTTTTTCAGAGATGCAGTCGGCTCTGACTACATTTTGCTGGACGACACTGTACTCTTTCTCAATGTACGTGTGTTCAGAGGTACATTCGGCTCTGAGTTCATTTTTATGAATGACCGTGCGCGACCGCATCTAACAGCGCAGATGGAGGAGCACTTGGAAGGTTGGAACGAGAGGTTATTTGGCGAATGAATTGGTCTGCCCGTTCTCCCGCCTTAAATCCAGTCGAGCACGGGTGGGATGCGTTGGTGAGACGTACTGCAGCGTTTCCACATCAATCAATGATGACCCAGCAGTTGTCAACCGCGCTGATGGAGAAATGGAATGCCCTACCACAAGAGCTCCTTAGCAACCTTGTGGAGAGCATGGGAGCATGTTGCAAAGAATGCACTGCCGTACGTGGAGCTCACACAACCCATTCAGAACCGTCCCGTCTTTTGTAAAGTCCAGGGGAGAATCATAAATCGTGATGATTCAAATATAATTATTTTCTTCTAATAAAACTGCTATTTCTTTTCGTCTCACTGTGTATTTCTTTCAATTATCTTCTATATTATACTGTAGTAGTCCTTTCTATGTATAATCCATGTTTCATCGAGCTATGTTACTAGTGATCCATCATACGAAAATTACACCAGTGTATATAAGCGAATCAGACACGAATGGGGAATGATTCTCGCTACGATACTGGTCGCCAATGGAGAAATCCACTGACATAATCTAATTGGACAAAGAGTAGGTTGTTATGGCCCAACGCCTGGGAACGAGCGAATCTGGTCGTCTGTTCGCGTGCTGTTCTGTCGTGAGCATCTATGGGAAGCGGTTGACGGACCGTGAAACCATGAGTAAGTGACAAGGTTTTGGACGTCCACGTCTCATCACCTAACGTGGAAGTCGGAGGCTCGCCCGCTCTGTAAAGGGGGGGTAGGCAGCGACTTGTGGCAAATCGGACGACAGAGTACAATAGGGTGCAGGCGCAAGTGTTCTGGAGCAAACCGTCCAACTCACTTCTTGAACATGGGGCTCAGCAACAGGCGACCTTTACGTGTTCCCATGTTGATGCAATGAAATCGTAAACTATGATTACAGTGTGTTCAGGATAATCGAGATTGAACCATTTATTAATGGAAACGTATCGCCTAGTCACGTTTCTTGTTACATCACGTAGATTGTTGTGACCGGATGCGCCGTCATCCATGCAAACAGCTGCTCGAAACATCCACCACACCAGGTACGCAGGCCTTGGGGACAATATTATGCTATCCATCTATCTATCTATCTATCTATCGCTTGAGCCTTGTCCCGCAGTTACGCAGGGTCAGCCATCGCTAATCGGATTTGGCATGTTAATGGTTAACGGGTGGCCGGATGCCCTTCCAGCCGCCAACCCGTACCCCCTGGGATGGAATTATTGTACCCCAACTGTCTGCGTCGAGTGTAATCCATGTAATAGTGCGAATGTGTTCAGATGTCTGAGAGCCATGTAACGGAGGCGGGACCAGCCCGGTATTCACAATCTCATTTTGTTTGCTTTCGTTCGTTGCATCTGCTCGGGGCGCGGGGCGGACGAGGTAAGACATCCATTTAAGTTCGTTGTTGATCGAGTAACTCAGTTTTTTATTACAGAGGGCAGCTAACCCACTGACCGAACACGCTGAGCTACCGTGCCGGCGAAAAACCGTGTTACAATAATTTGAGGAACATGACAGAAATCTCACGTTGATGTCTTACTCGCCAAATTCGCCTGATATGAACCACAGGGAACATGTCTTGGAAGCTTTCGAGCATCAGCTCCGGGCCCGCAAACCATTCGTTCGTAACTTACGGGAATTGTGTGACCTATGCGCACACATCTGGTGCCACATACTTCTGGAAACCTACCGCCGACTTGTGAGATGTATGTCACGCAGAACTGCTGCTGTACTGCCTTTCAAAGGAGGACCAAGACTTTACTAAGCTCATGGTCATACTGTTTTGGCTCATAAGTGTATGATCAAATCTTGTTATCAGTCGATAGTGTGACCAAGTGTAGCTTTGAGTAAATTGAGAAAGAAAGATTTTACCTATTCATTCGCATATGCTGTTTGTAAACTCACGTATATTAATAAAGTGTGTCGCTTTTCAAACGATTGGTTTTCCCTAACGCCAGGGAAAAATTATACACATGATCGCTGGGGAAGAGTTTTAACGCTTTTGCTATCTAATACAGCTCCAGTGCCGTAACACTGTCAGAAGGAGTAGCAGTGACAGGTCTTTACAATCCATCACTTAGGGTCATCATCTCGAATGCACACTGCTCTTTCCAAGGTATTTTGAGCACTGTCAAGGTAGGTTCTTAGTCGTCTTTCCTTCACTAGCAGACTGACATTCCCTCACTTGAATGAAAAAAAAGATAAATAAATAAATAAACACTGGCAGTTAAGCTGACAATCTGCATTTCCTATGTCAAACAGCACAAAGTTCTGTTATGTTCATATTCATTGGAAGCGAAGTACAAAAACAATGACTATAAATTTCTCAGCCTTTGCCTATTACTGCTGGGGATTGCCACGACGTCATGTTGATAACAGTCCATTGATAACTATCATTATTTGTACAATCAGTGTGGGAAATTATGTTCCGTAGATAACTTATCGCAAGTGAGCTGCCATCCATCGCACTCAGCGAAAACACTCTCTAAATCGATCTGCACTTCTTGGTCATGCAGCGGCAACACGTTCCTCTAGAGGTGGAAACATGTAAGGCTATGTTACGAACTTGGCGGCAATTTTAAAAGCCGTGGTTTTTCAAATGGAACGAGAGTCATGTTACACGTTATGTTGAAAGTGTATTATTGAATAAAAAGTACATGGTGCATTTAAAAAAGACGTACTCCTATTCATATCCTTGTAACGAACAAAGATACGAGAAAGGTAATGATGCTCGTTAATGTACATCTGGTACCTAAAAACATTTTATATTTTGCTTCTGGACAAAAAGTTATTTGATTTGGGGCGATCAAAATAATTGGATGCCCTACTATGTAATTTCGAAATTGTGTCCCACAGCGCTAGGCTAATCTCGAAACGTCTGCGAGCCGACCTGCATAAAAGGAATAAGACCATGGTGATTTCTGTTCGTCCGGTGGTTGGGGTTGTTACCTATAGGGCTCTCTTAGTTTTCCGTTAGAGAAGTTATAAGTAATAATATCTATGTACAAGGAATAGACAGCTGGATGAAACCAGAAGTGAACAGTAGCGAAATGCTAGATTCCGGTTGGAGTGCTGTATGCCTATACATCGCAAAAACTGGCTAGATGCCTTTGGTGGCGGCGATAATATCTGTTACGTACTGCGAATGTGAACTGATCTAGGTGAAGGTAACCACTGTATATGGATGCTTCTATGGACCATCTGCCTCAGGAGCTGTAGACGTGAGCGACTCAGAGTAAACGTTGGAAATATCGCGTGAATTTCCTGATCACGAGACTTCAGTCTTCCAGCTACAGAATGGAAAAGACATGCAACTACAATGGTTCGAAACACGGCGATTCGTGGGAGATTATCTGAATGGCTATTCTGAAGATTACTTCGAGTAATTAGAGAACTGATTCGTGAGCAAACGTTTTAAATCTCTTAATAACACAACGTTTAGAATCAGTTAACGTAGATAAAGGAACCAGTGGATATAAGGTTGTTATTGCATCAAAGTATACAGGTGCTAAAAGGAATGTTTAGAACGTTAGGAAAATACTTTTCCATGCATTTGCCACTGAATATAATATAACCATCAAATAATACCGCTGTGGACGAAGTTGTGAAGCACAAATGGATAAAATTCAAAAGCATTACACGACACGCTTTAGAGATATATATGTCGTTTAAAATTGCGAGGCATAGTTAAGACCGGCCGTTTTTCAAGAACCAAGTTACAAATATGTTACGAAAGCAGAGAACCTTCACAATATTCCGTTACAATAACGTTAGTACCACCATCATATCTCACATAGTTTTTTTATATAAAGACTCTTTCACAATGCTACTTTGACAACAATAAACTGTCATATACAGCCACACGCCAAACTGAGGTTAAAGAAAACGTGCGTCCTCATGCATTTCAGTAAAACTTGCTGTATTACTCGTCGTAGCTAAGAATAATGTCAGTTGTAAACACTTCTCAGTCTGTCAACATGCCTAGGAGATTAATTTCAAGCGTATACCGCGCATGGATAGTTACTTTACGGCAAGAAGGATTGTCGCCACGGGTGGCTGTCATTTGAACATACAGTCGGTACTGTGAATCACAAAACATTGAAGATCTGCCTCATAGTAGTTCCCCTCGGTCAACAACACTCGCTGATGACCGATACCTTTAAATTGTGGCTAGTAGGGACCTCGGAGGAGAGTGCAATACAACTGAGTGCTGCCCCTTTGGAGACAAATAGTAGGTCTGTGTCACATCAAAAAGTGCGTAACCATCTCCACAAAATCAGTTTGGTCAGTAGGCGCCCATTATGAACAACAGTACATCCCAACACCCTCCCTCAGCACCACAGAACGCGAAGAACGCTGATAAGCGAACGCCTAGGATTGAATCTGGAGCAATGGTGTCGGTTCTCCAGGATTTGTCCGTCGCGTGATTCGCATGGAAGAGAGTGGGGGCGGCCAGGCACCAATGCACATCTCAGGGAAGCAGTCCCACGGGTCCAGCAAAGAGGTGGGTTTGTCATGTTTTGGGTCTGTATCGTGTACAGATGTCGGACATCTCCCACCGCTTTCGAGGATGACTTCAGTGCTGTGAGGTTCCGCGACAGGATCCTCAAACCAGGATCCAGCCATAAAGTCAATATTTGGCGATGGCCTTGAAGATCATAATAAGAGAGTACATCACATAAACTTTGTGAACACCTTCCTTCACAAGGTGGGTTCAAATGGTTCAAATGGCTCTGAGCACTATGGGACTTAACATCTGAGGTCATCAGTCCCCTAGAACTTCGAACTACTTAAACCTAACTAACCTAAGGACATCACAGACATCCATGCCCAAGGCTGGATTCGAACCTGCGACCGTAGCAGTCACGCGGTTCGGGACTGAAGCGCCTAGAACAGCTCGGCCACCGCGGCCCGCAGGAAAACAACAGCAGACATCACCATATACAGCTCATCTTGCCACTCAACAACACATACCATATAAACATGAAGCATACAAGCACTAGTTAGCAGAATCAATGATATACCAATGGATAAATATGTGAAACACGACGAACTCAGCACGGTCAAACGAACAGCTGTGAAAAATAGTTACGATGGCACACTTACTGACAACCTCATACAGAAAGGAAATACGGGTAATAAACCAACTACTACACAGAACATACGAAAGAAACACCCTGCCCGCATAGCATTCAAAAGTAAACTTTTCTATAGAACTGGAAATACTATCTGACTTCACAACTTTAACATCGCTTTCACAACACGTAACAAACTGTAACACACAATGAGACACAACTTAAACTCACAGATGAACACACACAATAAGGCATTTGCAAAACAGCGTGTAATACATGAGAAGTTCTCTATGTAGGTCAAACTGTGAGAGACTTCCAAAAAAGTTACAACGAACACATAAACGCCTATCACACAAGCAATTATGCTGAATTAGCAATAGCTGTCCGTGCTAATGACAACGGCCATCCATTCCAGGATAACGTAAATGATCTTCATACATTACATAAGATGGACACGGAACATCAAATAACTTGTATAAAGAGCTAGAAATTTTCAGTCATGGTACAGTACGTGATTACAGGTTGCTAAATGGTAACCTAGTACGTAACAACGTAAATTTCTTCAAAAAAATTTCCAGTGCTTGTTCAAAATGGCTCTAAGCACTATGGGACTTAACTTCTGAGGTCATCAGTCCCCTAGAACTTAGAACTACTTAAACTTAACTAACCTAAGGACATCACACACATCCATGCCCGAGGCAGGATTCGAACCTGCGACCATAGCGGTCGCGCGGTTCCAGACTGTAGCGCCTAGAACCGCTCGACCACCTCGGCCGGCTCCAGTGCTTGTCTTATTAATAATAAGTTAACTAAAAATTGTTTCAACATTATTGAATGACCAAGAAATATCAAATAAATATAATTCATAATGTTTAACATGTAATATGACAAACACGCTTGTATAAAAAAAAAAGACTGCATTGTTTATACTATCTTAGAAATCGAAATAAGTTTATCTTGAATACTGAGAGTCTTTGAACTGTAAACATCTGAATGTTAAAGTGCTAACCGATGGTGTGTTTATAGTGCCAGACGAATAAATTTCCAGCAAAAATGTAAGTAAAGACATGAATGAAATTATTTAAACATACAACTCACTGATGGCGCACAATGAAATACATGAATCTGCTGTACTGGATTAAGTTCCCGTACATAAACTCACTGGCACACCCAGCAATTATTCGTCACCACACTTCAGTTTAATGGAATGTACGTGTAGCTGGAAAGCACCTGATGATGGCAGCATGCTGCCGAAGTGCATTGTGCTAATAAATATTTGAAAAAACGCCTGAAGCAGTAAAAATTATTTTATAAATATGATGCTGAATATTACCAAGCAGCAGATTTTCAATTCAGATAAGAGGATTTTCTAACAGACTGCTTTTATTTTGTTTTTTATTTCGTAGTTAAGCTTTTTTAAAATTTCATAGGGCTTATGCTCTCTTTTCAGCTTCTCTTGGATCTACGCCCACACAAATTCGCAAATATGCAAGTGGTACAGAACTTAATTCGGGCAGTTTAAATTTAAGCGAAGCAGACCCTACTTGACGATTACAAGCTGAACGAAGCCAAAATTAGCGTAAAAGTGCGTATACGTACTACTAGCACATTTGTGAGCTGTCCGAGGAAAAAATGACGCGGAGAGACTCACCTAAGCATTGCAGTGCGGAGACTTTACGAGCTCAAAGAAGTGCCATCCCCATTAACAAGGAAACAGCACCACCATGATCTCATACTTTACGGATAAAAGAGGACACTCGCAAGATATCAGCTCCAGCAATCAACGCCGTGCAAAAATTTGGGCCACAATTCTGATAGGATGCAGTTACGCCCTTGTGAATGTACAGTTTCTAAACTTGGCAAGCCGGCCGAGGTGGCCGAGCGGTTGAAGGCGCTACAGTCTGAAACCGCGCGACCACTACGGTCGCAGGTTCGAATCCTGCCTCGGGCATGGATGTGTTAGATGTCCTTTGGTTAGTTAGGTTTAAGTAGTTCTAAGTTCTAGGGGACTGATGACCTCAGCAGTTAAGTCCCATAGTGCTCAGAACCATTTGAACCATTAAAGTTGTCACTCGCTCCGCCCCACTGCAGTTGACTTACGCCCGAGCACGAAGGACTGTACGGCAGTGTCAAACCAGAGTCCTATTTGTGGGATGCTGAAGACGAGGGGAGAGGAACATGGAGAGGTCACGTCTACGCAGAGTGTTCTGATATCTTGTTTGAGAACATATGTTAATTTACTCGAAAAATATGAGTACATAACATGTAAACCCCATGCACATGAACGTTCAATTTCATTTTAACAATATTCACGCATTGATATTCTGCCGCTCTATACAAGCTTCAGAATGAAAATGAATAAACCTAAGCAACTAAAGAATTATTATGTAATTAAGTTAATGATTTTCGATTTCCAATTTAAACACGCCAGAGACGTTGGAAAACATAGTGTCTTCTGGAAATGTACTTCACTTTAACAGCATTATCTTTAAAATCCAAGGAAAATAAGGCACAACACCGAGGTTAATGATTAAACAGCTTTAATGACACGCTCATTCGTTTCATTCATTTACACTACATTTGTGAATAGCAACACAAAAATGTTCAAAGCAAAGAGATCTCTGGCATCAGCTGTAGGTTACAAACGGCGAACTTGGACACAATGAATAAAGCATGTTCCTAATGTCGAAACATTGCTATACAACACTTCGCGCTCGGGCCTTAGGCGGCTGCGGTGGGGCGGAGCGAATGACAAACCACCGGCGGCGGCGTGCGTGAATTTTAAAAGCTGTACGTTCATAAGGTCACCACTGCGTCCTATCAGAATTATGGCCCAAATTTTCGCACGGGAACGTCTACTGGGGCTGATGTCTTGGAAGCAGGCTTTTTCCTCGTTGAAATATGGGGTCAAGTTGGTAATGTTTCCGTGAAAGCCTGAGCGCGCCTCTCAGCTCGCCGGAAAAACCGACAACAGGTGGCTCACGCTCCTTAACGAAAGCTAAGCGAAAAGCATTCAGTGAAACTGCAACTAACTTTCTGGCAACTGATATCCTGAGTGTACCGGCACCGAAACAGATGATGACCTTGAGAAGGCCGAAAAACTGAAATCGGTCTTCCAAAATTGTTTCACTGCAGACAATTCTAACACAATCCTTCCTTCAATCATCGCACGAACGCCTAAGTGGCAGATGACTGAGAGAAGTGATCACGTAAAAGAAAATCAACTAGAATCTCTCAACAAAGGAATGACTTTGGACCTCATGAGACACCTGCACGATTCTAGATACCTTATGCGAAAGAAATTTCTACCATTCTAACAGCAGTTTATCGTAGGTCGCTGCAGCAAGGATAGATATTAAGCAAAATGAAGAAGGCACAGGGCATTCCCGTATTCAAGGAGGATCCTCGAACAGTTGCATATAATTACGTTTGTGTCATTGACGTGAATCGGTTGTGGAACTAAAAAAAAAAAAGTTTTACCCTCACGTACCTTTCGACAATGAAACCCTTCCCTGTATAAATCAACGTAGATTCCATAAACAGATATCTTGTGAAACTAAACTCGCTCTGTTCGGCCATAAATTCCACAACATCGTTGACAACGGCGCCCAGGCTGACGGTGTATTCCTTCACTTCCGGGAGGCATTCCACACAGTTATGCGATGTCGCTTACTGCAGAAACTATGAGCTTACCGGGTATCTGGTTAGACTCGTGACTCACCACTTCACAGCAGATGGAATTCAACAGGCCAATCTTAACGGGCTGATATCGTTGGATGTAAATATAATTTCGGCAGTATCTTAGGGAGTGCTACATGATCGTTAATGTTCACGACATATCGGGTGTCCCTCCAAACAGTCGTCAGGCGCATTTCTTCTTGTGTTTCGGCAGATACTTGCAGTTTAGTTAATGCAGTGTGTAACGGAAAGAGTAAATTAGTTTCCTGTTACGAACAGAACGACTTCTGAAGTGGAATTATACGGCCCATTCGATGGAGCGGTCCCAAATAAATCTAGCGCAATATTCGTTTTATAAATATGTATTAACAGGGACGTTAAAATGCGAAGAATAAGCAGTACTCCAGCAGCGACTGAGTAGCGCTTCTGTCTGCACTGACTGCTGTCTTTATTCTTCGTGTTTTAATGTCCCTGCTAACACATAGCAATGAAGCGAATATCGCACTAGACTAATTTGGAACCGCTCTATGGAATGGGCACTTTAAAAATCATTTTGTTCATAACAGGAAACTAACCTACATTTCCGTTGACACTGGAAGTCGCATAAAGACGTGATAAGAAGTATTTGTATGGGGCAAGTCCAGCTATAAATCGCAAAAACGAAATTGCAAATTTATACTGAAACTCAAGAGAAAATGCTTTTGACTACTCTTAGAAGTGACACCCTGTATATGGATGACTTGGTAGACAATGTCGTGAGCTCTGTGATGCTTCTCGCGGAAAATGCTGTTGTACAGAGGAAAACTCTAAAGCCACAAAAATGTAGCGAAATGCAAAAAGACCTGCAGAAGATCTGCGCTTGGCCCAGAGTCTGACAGTTGACTATCAACGTAAATAAACGTAATGCATTGCCCATAAATAGACTGAAAGATCACTTACTGTTCAATTACATGATTGAAGACAAATCACAGGAAACTGTGACAACTTTAAAGTATTTAGCAGTAACTTTTAGGAGCGACCCGAAGTGGAATGAGCATTTAAAACAGATGCAGATGACAGGCTTAGAACCATTGTAAAAACCCTAAAGAAATGTAATTTATCCACGAAAGATATCGCTTACAAAATAGTTGTTCGACCGATTATTGAGTACTGCTCGCCAGTCTGGCACCGTTAACAGGCAGGATTAATAGAGGAGACAAAGAAGATCCAACGTAGAGCAGCGCGTTTCGTCATGCGTGCATTTAGTAAGAGCGAGAGCGTTACGAGGATGTTCCTAACATTATAATGGCAGACGATACGAGAGAGATGTGCTTCACGGAGTTATTTACTGTTTAAATTCCGAGAGAGAGTTACAAGACGAGTCAGGCAGCTTATTACTTCCTTCTACGTACATCTTCCCAAGTGACCACCTCGAAAAAATCAGAGAAATTAGAGCTCATATGGAGCCTTAGCGACAATCATTTTTCCTACGTAGCATTCGCGAATGGATCATTAAAGGTGGAAAGTTATGGTTGTACCACAAGTTTCCTCCACGTATGGAAGATACAGGGTGAACCAGCACTCCACTGACAAACTTTCATAGGCTGATCAGGAATGTCGTTTGGGTATTTTGGTATAAGGGACCCGCGATCTCTGGCGGCTCTTTAGAGTGTTACTATATTTAAAAATTTGAAAAATGTCATATTGCCGCCTTGAGCTGCTGGTAAAATAGTTTATTTATACAATCAGTCTGGCCTTCATCAGGTTTATGAAAAGTAATCACAGCATCATGTTGGGCGGAATATCAAATCGTTATCGTCAGGTGGTAAAACCATGATTAATACATTATCATCATATGGTTATATAAGTTACGTATCTATAAAAATTGTGCTAGGGAGAGGGCCAGACGACTGAAACTGGTTGTATAAATTAAGCATTTTACCAGCAGTTCAAGGCGGTAATATGTCATTTTTGAAATACCGGGTGATCAAAAAGTCAGTATAAATTTGAAAACTAATAAACCACGGAATAATGTAGATATAGAGGTAAAAATTGACACACATGCTTGGAATGATGTGGGGTTTTATTAAAAAAACAAAAAAAACACCCCATATTGCTAGACGCTTGAAAGATCTCTTGCGCGCGTCGTTTGGTGATGATCGTGTGCTCAGTTGCCACTTTCGTCATGCTTGGCCTCCCAGGTCCCCAGACCTCAGTCCGTGCGATTATTGGCTTTGGGGTTACCTGAAGCGACCGACATCTCTAGGGATGCTGAAGGACAATATCCGGCACCAATGCCTCACCATAACAGCGCTGTTCACAACATTATTCCTCGACTACAGCTATTGTTGAGGAATGATGGTGGACACATTGAGCATTTCCTGTAAAGAACATCATCTTTGCTTTGTCTTACTTTGTTATGTTAATTATTGCTATTCTGATCAGATGAAGCGCCATCTGTCAGTCATGGTTTGAACGTTCGTATTTTTTTGGTTCTAATAAAACCCCATGTCATTCCAAGCATGTGTGTCAATTTTTACCTCTCTATCTACATTATTCCGTGATTTATTCAGTTTTCGAATTTATACTGACTTTTTGATCACCCGGTATGTAAGAACTGTGGGGAATCACCACTTGAAAAAAAATTGAATTTAGTATGGTTTGTTGCCCCTACTTGCTTTGTATATGTACTGCAATGAAAATAGTGCACAACAGTGCAAATTATGTCTTGTTTCCATCCGCTCACGGAACCTTCTGGTGACAACAGCAATCCCTTCTTCGACTCGTAGCCCTCAAGTTTGGATTCAGTACTGTTCGTTTCTGTCTAAGGTTTTATCTTTCGGTAGCGTTAGTTCTGATACATAACATTACTATGGACAGGTTTACTGATGAAGAGTTTGCCGATATGCACCCCGTGTGTGGGCTCACTGCAGCAGTGCCAGAGCGACACAACGACATTACGCTGAGCTGTTCCAGTACCGACGCCAAGCACATCCCAGCACTTTTACGGACGGGGGTTGTATTTATTACTCTGTATTGTTCATTGTGTGATTTGGTTATTTCATATACAGACTTCTTCACAGTTGTGAAGGCATTTTCACGGATACAAGTGTGATTACGGTAACAAACCGAATAAATGATTATTACTTTGTTGCTCTGTAACGAGTCGCCAACCATCGTGGGTCTCTTTTTACGAAAATACTCAGAAGGTATCCCTGAATAAACTCTGAACGTCTGTCGGTGGAGATTAAAATAGATTCAGTGGAAATAGTGGAGTTCTAGTTTACCCTGAAGCTGCATGATGACGTCAGGTTTCATTCCCAATTCCCATTACGTTGCTATATTCAACTATAACCACAAAATCGCAACACTAGATTCTGCAAACATTTCATTCATTCGCCCGAATTATATAGTTGTACAACTCATATACCGTTCATACACTGTGCCAGGGTTGGCACTGTGTAAAGGGATTGGCAGTATTTCTTCCTCCTAGACTCTTGATATCGCTTGTGAGGCAGGTTCTTTATCAGAGAGACGGAAATGAGGAATGAAGAGTTAGTTACGGATCTGTGACTGGCAGTGCTGGTTGTTGATGCCCTAGCACTGCCAGGGTTGGCACTGTATAAAGAGGTTTCCACCTCCTAGACTCTTGATATCGCTGGTGAGGCAGGTTCTTTATCAGAGAGCGAGAAATGAGGAATGAAGAGTTAGTTACGGATCTGTGACTGGCAGTGCTGGTTGTTGATGCCCTAGCAGTGCAAGCGCGGTCCGGGTGATACTGGAGCTGTGGGTTGCCTGTGTGTGTTGTAGCGGCCACTAGTCCAGCGGATGATAAGAAGGAAGAGTGTGAATGTATACGATGTGGAACTACTCGTGCACTTCCTATGCTCCATCTTAAAGGTACTGATATTTGTGACAATCTGCGAGGAATACTAGCACATCTTGTGCTGTGTGAAGTTCTGTCAGCGTTGCTTGCTGTGGGCATTATTTGCTAACTAGTTTTGTAAGTCAAGCTAACTCGTGCCATCTGACTGTTCTGTGACGCGTTTGAAGCTGTACGCTGTCTGTTATTATCTTAACTAGAGACAGAACTGAACACCTTTGATAATAACATTTGTCATTTCTGCGTGTCAATAAGTCTGTTCCAGGGTACTGTTACTTTTTGAAGTTGCCATGTACTAAAGATCTGTCCTATGTAGGAAGCAGTGAAAAGTGACACAGTTCGCACTTAACCAGGAAAGCTATATCTGGCATATGTTTCAGTATTATGAAAGTTTGGTATAGACCTGTGTTTTACAAAAGGTACTGTGCATCTAAAAGCTCATATGATCATGATATTATCGGACGCTGGAATATCATCCATTGATCGGAAAACGTTTTAAAGCTTAAACTTAATCTGGTTTTTAAGTTCTGCGTGTTAACATGTGGTTATAATGATGTTTAATCGTAAGCAATTAGTTTTCCTAGCAGACTGCCATTAAAGATCACTGGCCAGTTTTCTGCTAGTAATACAGTGTGTTACAAAAAGGTACGGCCAAACTTTCAGGAAACATTCCTCACACACAAAGAAAGAAAATATGTTGTGTGGACATGTGTCCGGAAACGCTTACTTTCCATGTTAGAGCTCATTTTATTACTTCTCTTCAAATCACATTAATCACGGAATGGAAACACACAGCAACAGAGCGTACCAGCGTGACTTCAAACACTTTGTTAAAGGAAATGTTCAAAATGTCCTCCGTTAGCGAGGATACATGCACCCACCCTCCGTCGCATGGAATCCCTGATGCGCTGATGCAGCCCTGGAGAATGGCGTATTGTATCACAGCCGTCCACAATACGAGCACGAAGAGTCTCTACATTTGGTACCGGGGTTGCGTAGACAAGAGCTTTCAAATGCCCCCGTAAATGAAAGTCAAGAGGGTTGAGGTCAGGAGAGCGTGGAGGCCATGGAATTGGTTCGCCTCTACCAGTCCATCGGTCACCGAATCTGTTGTTGAGAAGCGTATGAACACTTCGACTGAAATGTGAAGGAGCTCCATCGTGCATGAACCACATGTTGTGTCGTACTTGTAAAGGCACATGTTCTAGCAGCACAGGTAGAGTATCCTGTCTGAAATCATGATAACGTGCTCCATTGAGCGTAGGTGAAAGAACATACTGACGAAACTAAAATGAGTTCTAACATGGAAATTAAGCGTTTCCGGACACATGTCCACATAACATCTTTTCTTTATTTGTTTGTGAGGAATGTTTCCTGAAAGTTTGGCCGTACCTTTTTGTAATACCCTGTATAAGGGTAATTGTGTTCTGTGTTAGTACCAAGTTTGTTAGTGTAATTGAATGAACATTTTAGGGAAGCCATGCTAGTGAGAAGTTACTCACTTTTTCAAGATTCATACCACTCTGACTAGTGACTATAATCTTGTGCTCAGATTCTCGCATAACCTTATCTGCTTCAGAAATTTAGTTACACCTGTGTGATACCGTATTACTTACGGGATCTTACACAAATGTGGCTGTACTGTGATATCGAGTCTGTAAACCTGTCTCATTGAAGTACTCCTGGTTAAGCTATCTGCGTTGAATATTGTATTTAAGCATGTTTATTTATTTCTGGTTTATCCAGACGGTTTGTCTAGTAATGATTTATGTGCATCTTTTTAAACAAGTTGAATTTATTTCTTCTTAATATTAATAAGAGCTAAAAATCCACTCATTATCCTAAAGGTGTAGTTTTACCGGTACAACACAATGAAGTAAACGGCAAAGAGCCGCCACCAGAGCCTCGTAATTAGCACTACTCAGGCCTCCTTAAACTATAATTTTACTGAACCATAATTATAAGGAATCATTATTAGATTCCAGTTTTACAATTTAGGTCTTTAGGGGTTGCTTTAAATAATGCCAGACGGAGCACGAATGAGTTTTTAAAGAATGTTTTGAACGATCCCCTTCACAATCCACGTGAAATCCAGCCGATTACTTGGTTTCTATTCACTGTGATGCCGTGTGAACTCTACACAGAAGCAGGGCGCAAAAGTAAAATCATTAATATCAACGTACATTTAAGCATCGAAACGTACGTGCGCATAGTCACCATTACTGTGTTATCTGAATTCAACTGCGGCAAGAGAAAGAATACTGGCAAAAACGAAAGAGAAGTAAGCTGTAATACAATGCAGTCCCTCGAGTTGCGCGTGAAAAAGAGCAGCGTTCCATTGTGAAATGTTTCCTACGTTACTATTACTCTTTTAAATATAACTGGTATCTGGCAAAGAGGCCATACAGCCAGTTCATTAATTTTTGTGTCCACATTGTCCTCATACGTATTCCTGGAAGATTGTTGGAAATATACATGAATCATTTACCTTCAACACGCACGCACGCGCGCACACACACACACACACACACACACACACACACACACACACACACACAAACGCGCGCCCGTGCTCACACACACGCTCTTCCGAGAAGATATTTAGTAACTACATTTAGAACGCACCTCATGCCCAGGAGGGAACTCCAACTGACGACCTCCGCTTTGTAAACCACCGACCACCGCGACTAGGGAATTATAAAGACATAGAGAATCGATATGTGAAATATAACCGGTATATGGTGGTATTACCCGTTCTCCCAAACTTCCAAAAACGCTTCCTCACACTCCGTGAACGTCGAATAAGGAAAGAAAGAGTTCATTACCTCATAGACATCTGGTTTGTTAGGAAAGAATATTGTCTCGCTATGGTAAGGACTGGGGAAGAAAATATGTGACCGCGTCGGAAGAGCCATCTCAGTATTCCCCCGAGGCGGTTTAGAGAAACAATCGAGAATCTAAATCAGGAAAGTCGTAATCGCCTTGTCACGCGAACTGCCCTCACGAGAAAAACTTATATCGCGCACTGCCCGACTGAAGAGAGCAAAGTGCTAATCTAAATCGTTCTGTGTCTCATTACACTTTGAGGAAAAGCTAAAAGAAGTAAACCCATGCCCTGTTCCTCAGATGCAAGAAACTTCGGTGAACTGATCGTTACTGAGAGCGGTTTTCATACTACTCTACTAGATTACTCCTAGTTCCGTCCAGCTTCAACTAAAACTCAATAGTATACAACCTCCAATGCAAGTTTTAATCATATTGCGCCAAAGATCACAGAGAAGCTTGCAAAATGTGAATCTAACTTATAGAACATCCCTGCAAATATACAACCTTAAACGTTTATTTTTTTCCAGAATCGATATTTTGATTTTAGTTGAAGGGACAACCAGAAGCAGCTATATACAAATCAACCGGAAGCTAATCTAAATTAATGACTGTAATTAAGTCAGTTTGTCAACATAAGAGTCTTTCTTTCAGATTACATTGCACGATTAATGATGTGCTCTTTCAACTACATCTACATCCCTGCTTTGGACATGGATAATATAACACATACAAATGATGGCTCTAACAATGTTTGTGAGATATCAGGTGGTGATAACCTGTGGGAAAATATCGAAGTAGAAGTAAAATTCCTAGTATTCAACGGAACGAAACCTGAAGACTTGAGGCACTTATCTTGCTGTACCACAAAGAGTACCATTCTAGAACATATTTACCTTTAAATTAGCAACAGAATGACGACAATGAAAATTTGTGCCGGACCGGGATTCCAACCCGGATTCCCCGCTTACCGCGAGCGGTCGCCTTACCTTTTTTTTGTGCTACTCTCATTTTGTTCGTTATTGTTCGCTGCATTGGTTCGGGGTTGACGTCGCATGACTCCTGTTCAAGTTCATGGTTGATCCATTTAATCCTTGTTTTTATGACAGAGGGCAGTTAACCCCCTGACCGAACACGCTGAGCTACCGTGCCGGCTCATTTGGTTATCCGTACACGAGTCATGGCCAGACCCAAACTTCCATAAGTCGTCAACCATGCGTGTACAACCTGTACTAGTACATCCATTATGTATATTTCCGTACAGGTGAAAGTCGCTTGTCCGGTGTCGGCAGATAAATACGATAGTTCAATGTCTAAGTTATTCTGTATTACGATGCAAAGTTCCTTTGGACATGCATGTTGTACCTTTCGTATGTCCTACTACAGTTTCGTCCGTACAGTGTTAATTTGTGAATCTCGAAGGTGTCTTAACCTATGGACGTAAATGTGAATGTTATTACAATAAAGGTACAAATTTTCATTGTCGTCGTTCCATTCTACAGCTGATGGTTGTTCATATTCGCAATTGCGAATACAATTAATATATTTCATAACGGCTGTAGTCGCCGCAGTGCATGTTCCTTTGGACATGTATTTACGTCCAAAGGAACTTCGCATCGTAATTCAGAATAACACAGCCACTGCACTATCGTAAAAGAAAGATACCGTTTGACGCCCTTTCAACGAAGAGGACATTAGAAATGGAGGTGTGAATCAGTGGCAATATGTGATATACGTGACAGAACAGTACAAGGCTATTTAGTGTGTCTGGAACAGTGCAAGTAGGCGGAGGCCTTGGGGACAATGGCTTGGTCTCTGCGTTACATGCGTTTAACACACAGCATTCAAGAACGTATGAGCACGTCTGGATGACATCACGTGTAGCTGGAATACTCGCACATTATAGACAGGCATTAGTGAACACGTTGTGGAGCAAGTGCTGAAGGCCTTGGCGGTATTTCACAGCTGAGGGTAACATTCTGCGAGGGAGCAAACATTTAAAGGCAGTACTGTCAAGATGTATCACCCAGTGCCAGGGTCGTTACATTGCCCTGAGTGTTCGTGACATGTCACCATTATAAAATCTGACCTGGTTAGGGAATTGTCTGCCGCGTCCGAGACACACCTTCATGATACCGGAACATACAGAACTATGTTAATGTTAAACTTTAAAGGCCGTCCATGGCGGGCGGGGTGAGGTGCTGGTGGTGGGGTGGGAGGTAAATTGCGTTTCCTCGTGAGTGTGAACAGACAGAAATATTCTCTAGCTTAGCGTCCGATCGTATTATCTAAGCTGCACAATATTTTCGAGAGGGACATGGTCGTCATCTTCAGGTGTGACTTTGCCCAGTTGTTTCGGTAGCCGAGCCACAAGCAGCTACCGCCCCACATCAAGATGACGAGCAGCTGTCCCGTGGAACTATCGTGCAGTTTAGCTAATGCAATTCCACGCTACGTCCGAGAAGCTTTCAAGGAGTTACTTCGTCGTGAAAGCCTCAATCAGTATGAACGGACTTTGGAAGCAGAGGATATAAAGCACATCAGTTAATTCAGTTTATTCGCGGCATTCAGTTAAGGGATAACGACGCAAAAATGAAACATGACGACGATAATTTCCATATTCGGCGAAATTTAGAAATACGATCACAATTGTCTTGCTAGGAGTGTAACAGAAAGAATAACTGAGCGCACGGCTGAGAGTGTGTAGTATTCGCCGTTACATCAACTGGAATGCATATGCTGTGAATTTGGCACGTTGATGTATCTTTTCTGCAATTCAAACGTCCCCTCCTAGATATTAAGATAATTAGAGAAATCACTCAAATATATGGAAAAAGTTAGCTCACAGAATAAATGTAGACACGTGGGCGCCTTATAGTACCAACGAGACGCAGATGGCAATACATTGGGTTTTCAGGAACGACAACTTGAGGACACTCAAATTTTATGACTGTGGCGGCAATTTGTTAACAGACAGAAATTTCCGGTATAAACAGGGAGTACAGTTGCCACACTCCATATTAATGGTCACCAGTGGGAGCTCCGTGATAACACAGGCCCAAGCCTATCTTAATCTGAAATCCGTCTGATCTCCATACAAAGAAGATGCTACGTTCATAAAATTCGTTATCAAACGGATGTTGAATTCCTGGATCTATACAATGAAACCGGCCAGAGAAGACAAGGAATATCGGGATTCGCTCAACAGCTGGTGTCGTAGTCGTCAATAACATGAAGAAAGAAACTCCCATGTAAACACCTCCTCCGCCGCAGTATGACAAAATATTATGACCCCCTGTTTAATAACGTCTATCTCTGAAACGCAGTTCTGCATCGATTCTGCGTGGCATGAATTCGTTGAGACCTACGAAGGTTTCCGGAGTTAGGTGGCACCAGATGTCAACGCAAAGGTTACACAATTCCCGTAAGAGGCACATGGTTTGTGGGCGCGAAGCTGACGCCCGATGCCTTCAAAGATGTGTTCCATCTGGTTCATATCAGGCGAATCTGGTGGTTAAACATGAACGTGAGTTCCCCATCATGCTCTTTAAATCATTGTATAACTATTTTGGTCTTGTGACACGGGCAGTTATTTCATTTGACGACGCAATGGCCATTGGGGAAACATGAGGGGGTGCAGATTGCCCGCAATAATGTTCAAGTAGTCCGCAGCAGTCACAGTGCCTTCGATTACCGCCACATATCCCATAGCAGCCCACCAGAATGTCCCCCATAGCATAATACTGTCTCCGCCGGCCTGTGTTCGCGGCGCGGTGCATGTTCCGAGCAGTTGTGGTCTAGATAACGGCGTGTCTGGACACGTCGATAGCGCGGTGAAACGAGAAACGTGATTCACCCGACACGGCGATACGTTTCCTTTGATACACGAATCAATCTCGATGGTCCCGTCCCCAATCCGATCATACTTGATATTGTCGTTGAGTCAACATGGGAACACGAGGGAGTCATCTGTTTCGGATCCCCATGTTTAACAATGAGCGCTGAATGGGGTGCTTCGAAACACTTTTGCCTGCATCAGTATTGTAGTATGTCATTAAATCTTCCACAGATCGCCGCCTATTCTGCTTTATAGAGCGGGCAGGCGTCCGACCTCCACGTTCTATGATAGTGAGAACGTTCAACACCCTGTCAACTACTTGCGGTATCACGGTCCTTCAACCACTTTCCATACATGCTCACGACAGTAGCACGGGAACACACGAACGTCTTCGCCGTTTTCGAGATGCTCGTTCGCAGACGCCGAGTCACAATCTGCGCTTTGTCAGAGTCGCTTGTATCAGTGAATTTCCAAACTTGCGGATTGTACCGTCGCTATAATGATTCTCCACTCATCTCTACTCTATTCATATACTTTCCTCATCACGTTAAGTACCCGCAAAGCTACCAGGCGGCATTTAGTCCGCGGAAGCTGTGGTCGTACTGTTTCCACCTATCGGTGTATCTTATTAATATTCTTTATTCACAAAACTAGTTTCGCTTGTCACCACTCTTTATCAAGTGTAATATCCAGAGAGCAGTTCAAGCAGAGAACACGCACACTTGAAACGACCAGTCACGAAAGTGTGATAAGATTGCAGGTGGTGAGGCGGTGATTACCTGGGAGTTTCCTGCTTAACTACGATGGGAATATTTCCCATCCGGCAGAGTGATAAGTATTTTAACTGGCAAGCAGCAGTAAAGAGGAACGGGATTAATTCATCTTTAAAGCTGAAGACAGAAGGTCCCTGGAGCGACTAGTCGACTCCTGAATAGACAAGATACCTGCTTAAAGGTACCTGTTGCTGCAGATGAGTAGCCATCGCTGTTTGCGGTGTGTTCGGTGTTGTGCTCTTCAGTTAGAAAACGTATCTCGTGCTAGTATATTCTGTGCAACCCTCTTCATCTCCGAATAACTACTGCAACGTATATCCATTTGAGCCTATTTACTGTATTCATCCCTTGTTCTCCCTCTAAAATCCCCCCCCCCCCCTCCCTTGATCCACACACACACACACACACACACACACACACACACACACACACACACACACACACACACACACACACACACCATCACACTTCCCTCCAGTACCAAACTGACGATTCCTTGACGCCTCAGAATGTGTCCGGTCAACCAAGCTCTCCTTTCGGTGCAGTTATGTTATAAAGTTCTTTTCTCCCCAGTTCTGTTCATCACCTCCCAATTATTTATTCGATCTCTACCCACCTAATTTTCAACGTTTTTCTCTAGCACCAAGGTCAAAAAGCTCCTATTTTCCTCTTGTCTGAACTGCTCCATACAAGGCTACACTCCAGACAAACTCAGAAAAGTCCTCCTACCATTTAAATTTGTATCTGCTGTTAAAACAATTCCTCTTTCTCTGAAATGCTTTTCTTGCCATAGCCGGGCTGTATTTTATATCCTCTCTACTTCGCCCATCATCAGTTATTTTACTGTTCAAATAGCAAAACTCATTTACTACTTTTAGTGCCTCATTTCCCAACATAATTATCTCATCTTTTGATTTAATTCGACTAAATTCCATTATCTTTGTTTAACAATGGTTTATGTACGTCTTAAATTCTCCTTTCAAGGCGCCATTCATCCTGTTCAACTGTACTTCTTAGTCATTCACAGTATTACAATACCATCAGCATATATCAAAGTTTTCAATTCCTTCCCCAAAATTTTATTTGGTTCGAATAACATCTCAGATAGACTACAACGCCGTTTCACTCCCTTCTTAACCACTGCTTCCCTTTCATGCCCCTCGACTCTTACAGCTGCCGGTTGGTTTCTGTACAAGTTATAACAACCTTTCACTTCCTGTACCTTCAAAAGTCCAAAGAGTATATTCCAATTAACACTGTCCAAAGGTTTCTCTAATCTAGAAGTGCTATAAACGCAGTTTGCTGTCTTCAATCTATCCTCTAAGATAAGTCGTAGAGTCAGTACTGCCACGCGTGTTCCAGCACTTATGCACAACACAAACTGATCTTTCCTGGAGCCGACCTCTACCAGAGTTTCCATTCTTTTATAAAGAATTGGTGTTAGTATTTTGCTACCATTACTTGTTACACTGACAGCTCTTTAATAGTCACACCTACCACGCCTGCTTTCTTTGGAACTGGAATTACTACATTCTTCTTCAAGTCTGAGGGTATTTCACCTGTCTCCAACGTCTTGCATACCAGATGAAAAAGTTTTGTCATGTCTGGTTCTCCGAGAATCTCAGTAATTCTTACGAAATGTCGTCCACTCCAGGGACCTTGTTTAGATACAGATTTTTCAGTGCTCAGTCCATTTATTTTCACAATACAATATGTTCCATCTCATCTCCATCTACTTCCTCTTTCTTCGTATAGTACTGCTTTCAAGTTCATTTTCCATATATATCTCCTCTATATATTCCTTCCACCTCTCAACTTCCGGTTTCATGCTTAGCATTGGCTTGCCATTTGAGCTCTTGATATTCGTACAGTTTATTCTCCGTTCTCTAAAGATCTCGTTAATTATCCTATAGGCGGTATTAATCTTTCCCCTATTTATACATACTTCTACAGCCTTCCATTTCCCCTCCAACCATTCCTTGCACTTCTCGTTCATTATTAGATACACTCCTGCATTAGCCTTATTTGATGCTCTGTTTACAGACGTTTACTCATCTGGCCAGAAGTTCTGTTCATCCTTCCACTGTACTTCACTAATTCCCTCTACATCTAACTACAGTACGACTTCTTAACATCTATAATCAGGTTATACCAAATTTGTCAACCACTGCGCAGCAAAAAGAACTCTGTATGCACGACTGCACACGAGTCATATGTCTTCCTTACTTCATGTATTTTAAGTTACGTTCCACCCTTACAGCAGTACCTGACAGGGTCAATTTTGTTACGACAATTTATATACATCATTAATGGCGACACTGTCTGTGTTTATGGAGGAACTGCGTTTATTATAATACAACGTGCTTCAGGCAGTGTCTTTGACGATTTGCAACCGTAGAAATCATGAAATGGATTCACATACTGTGAATATATATTGGCATCAACTACTCGTGACAAATGAAAATTTGTGCCGGGCCGGGTCTCGAATCCATATTTCCCGCTTGTCATGAGCAGTCGCTTTGACCACTTCGGCTATCCAAGCTCGCCCCCAATACCGCTCCAAATCTCCATACGTCAAGCAGTCACAATCCAAATTCTCAGAAATTTGTGGAACTAAGCATAGCAACCCCTAGAACTTAGAACTACTTAAACCTAACTAACCTAAGGACATCACACACATCCATACCCGAGGCAGGATTCGAACCTGCGACCGCAGCGGTCGCGCGGTTCCAGACAAGCGTCTAGAACCGCTCGGCCACAGCGGCCGGCATAGGAAGACACATGTTATATTGTACCGTCATTTTAGCCGCGCCAGACGTGATCTTATCATTAATGGCGACAGTACCTCTGTTTATGCAGTACTGCAGTTATTGTAATACAGTGTCATTCAGACATGGATGCCTGTCTGAAGGGACAGACACTGCCTTTGACGAATTGTAGCTGTGGAAATCTTGAAATAGGTTCACAGCTTGTGAACGTGTATTAGCCTCAGCATCTCAGCCTACCTGATAAAATCACACCTAAACTACGCCCGAACAAGCAATGAATGCCCAAGGGTACCGACCGGCCGCTGTGTCATCCTCAGCCCGGAGGCGTCACTGGATGCGGATATAGAGGGGCATGTGGTCAGCACACCTCTCTCCCCCCGGCCGTAGGTCAGTTTACGAGACCGGAGCCGCTACTTCCCAGCCATGTAGCTGCTCAGTTTGCCTCTCAAGGGCTGAGTGCGCCCTGCTTGCCAACAGCACCGGCAGACTGGATGGTCACCTATCCAAGTGCTAGCCCAGCCCGACAGCGCTTAACTTCGGTGATCTGACGGGAACCAGTGTTACCACTGCGGCAAGGCCGTTGGCGATATAATCACACCTAGCAGGGCTAAAATGACTACATAAAATAACATTTGTCTACTTATGTTTAGTTTCACGAATTTGCAGGAATTTGGGTTGTGACTGCGTGACGCACAGAAGTTTGGACCGGCACTGGGAGTGTGCTTGGACAGCCGAAGTGGTTAGGGCTACAACTCCAGACAAGCGGGAAATCAGGGTATGGGCCAACTCTTTCAGGTTACCGTAAACATGACCCAAGATGCTTATTTCAACATTTTCGGAGAAGAAGATTTACTATTCATTCTACATTTTTAAGGTGAGTATTCTGTGGAAGATGACAACAGCATTGTTCTTCAGGACTGGTTGCATACGTTCCTGCTTCCCCATAAAAAATATGTGGGACTATTTGGAACAGCGAGTGAAACGTAACAACCAACAACCCTGAAACTGGGAGCTTCTACGGAATCTAATCAACAATGACTAGCTTCACTTCGATGTGGCATGTATTTTCAAGAGGGGGTGCCCCACAGTTCTTACATATTGGAAAAAAATGTCATATTACCGCCCTGAGCTGCTGGTAAGATACTTTATTTACACAACCAGTTTCAGTCGTCAGACCATCATCAGGTTCGTTAAAGTATTCACAACCTCACGTTCGGCGGAAGGATATGGTATAGCTGAAAAACGACTTGCAGGCTTCTTCTACGCCGAATTGAGGTCATTATCAATTTTACATGCAGTGTTACACGGTATTAGTCATGTCTCTTGAGGATGGCAAATTTTCTTTGCCCAGTGTGCTTAGCTGATGCCATGTATCCTAGTATTTAAATTCAACGTAACTTACTTCTGAAATGTAGTAAAGTGAATATTCAGTTGGTTGCGCTCTGCAAAGGTAGTGGGCCACGTCAGCTCTAGGATTAGGACGTAAGACAGATTATACTTTTCTCGTGATCATGTCAGTCGCTGACCATAAGCAGTACGGCCAGGCGCAAGACAAGTGAGGCGGGCATTCTCGCTAAATCGTGTCAGAGCATTTAGCGTGGGCGGAAGCGTGCTTGACTTCAGGGCGGCGGAGGCGGTGATGCAAGACGCGGCCAGCGTAGTGTACCGCTACGGCTCGCCGGCCCGCGCCGGTCGTCGACACGCGTGGACCTCCCGCGCCGCTACGCGCATGCGCCACCGGCTTCCGCCAAGCTGTCGTCATCCGCCAGCAGTAAAACGTCTTCTAAACAGACGACAAACATATGTTCAGCAGGTCTGCGCCCTGTGTGAACGTGCCGTTGGAGTTAGTTCGTACCACGAGAGTTCGGCGCGAACAGTAGCACAGTCGGTCCCGAGATCAACCATTTGACGACTGTTTTCAAGAGGAATGGTTATTCTGCCGGTGAAATTAAATCAGTATTGTCCAAGAAAGTAAGACACGATGCCGGCCATATACAAGAAGAGGACCAACACATAGCGCGGCTTCCTTTTTGCGGTGCTACAACGAGCACGATAGCCAGAGTCCTGAAGAGGCAAGGAATAAAACCAGTTTTCCGACCACCTAGGAAAATTAAGGAAATGTTGAGACCAGTCAAAGATAGTCTCGGCTTAAGAGTGCCGGGATTTTATACTATTCCTTGCGAATGCGGCAAGAATTACGTGGGCCAGTCTGTAAGAACCGTTGCCGACCGCTGCATCGAGCACCAACGCCAGGTATTTGGAAAAATCAGCGGTGGCTGAACATAGCCTGCTTAACAAGCATAAGATTTTATTTGAAGAAACCAGAGTAATAGCCCACACATCGAATTACTGGGACTCTGTGATCCGGGAAGCAGTCGAAATTAGACTTAGCGATAATAACTTTAATAGAGACAACGGCTATGCACTTAGCAACACTTGGAAGAGTGCACTGGATAAAGAAAAATCGCAGAGAAAAACTTCTCGCACTTTACCTCCTGATTTAAGGGATGGCGCTGCAAGCAACGCGGGATAGCAACTACATCTATGGAAGTAGAGGGCACCACTTCGCTACGCGCCATATCGCTGACGTATTCCAGCCAATAAGAAGCCGTCCTTTGCATATAAAAGTGGGAACCTCGCTAGTTCACGACAGTCAGTTTTAGCCCTGACGACGACCATGGAGGTAGTGGTCGAAAGCTTGGAGATTTATCCCGATTTGACGCGGCATGTACACCGAGAAATTTTTACTCAGGAAATACGTCGCGAAAGACTTCGTAGCCATATTCGTAGCCAGTAGCACAGTATTGACTGAACTAACGTTCTGACAGTGACCGCGCTTCCTCATCGTCACCGATTTCGTCCAAATTTATGGTATAGCAGGGCTTGGCCAGAAATGACAGTGACAGAAGTTAGAGCTCCAGATGGAGAAAAAATAGTATTTTTTGTGCAGGTTTGGCGGGGCACGAGCTATTTATGTTAGCGTGGTTTTCCGCCAGTGGTTGGTGCAGTGGAAAGACTTGAAAATGGTAATCGAAGGGTATTGCAATCGAGTCACTGTGTGGGAACATTTTCTTTTATTTTCAGCTTTTACGTTACTTACCCTGCAAATAATCCGAAATAATGCACAATATATTGATTTATTAATATTTTCATGAAATGTATCAACATTAAACTCAAAGGAAACATTACAATTGCATACTTCCAGGAAGAGATTGGAAAGTGTTCATGACTACTTCGTATATAAAACTGGAAGGGAAATGAAGACCCATGCTTCTTGACCGGACGTAGGGGAACGATGCGGGAGACCCACACCACCACACTAGGCAAGGTCCTAATGGAGGTGATATGCCGTTGCCTTCCTCCGACCGTAATGGGGATGAATGATGATGATGAAGACGACAACAACATCCAGTCACCTCGGGGTAGGTGAAAATCCCTGACCCCGCCGGGAATCGAATCCGGGAGCCCATGGTCGGAAAGCGAGAACACTATCGCGAGACCACGAGCTGCGCAATATATAAGATTACATTCTTTTATTTTAAAGCTGATGATTTGCAAGTGCTCGGGCGATACTCATCGTAAAAACAGGGGAACCTACCATTCGTGTGCTGCAGCCGAGGACTGCTCGAAGGTCAAAATGAAACTAACGGAATCCGAAGTCCAGTACGCTTTAATTACAAAATCGTTTGGGGAAATTATTTACAGAGCCCCCGTCGGCAGTGTAAGTACAGTCTCTTCTTGGAAATTAATTGCAACCCCGAATATTCTTTCGTCTTTCCTTTTCATGCCTGTTATGAAGACACCAATAAAAACAATATACTGCGCATTGTTTCGGTTTATTTGGAATGTAAGTAACGTAAAAATTGGAAAAAAAAGTTCCTGCGTAGGGAGTCGACCCCCACAAGCCTTGGGTAACCATACGCAAGTTTTTGCAAGTGAGCCAACAGTTGCCTGTAAACTAGGCTAACATAAACGGCTCATGCCTCGCCTTATCCGCGCCAAAGATGCTACTTTTTGTTAAATGCTTGGCTACTCCCACTACTGTCACTTTCATTTCCGGCCAGACCCTACATATAACATAAATTTGGACGAAATCGGTGATTACGAGAAGACGCAGTCCCCTTGTGAGTCTGTAATGAGAGTTTCAGTTTGTAATGGATTGTTTGTTGACACTAAAAATTGTGACAGAATGGAAGATATGTGTCGAGCTCATAGTAGAAGCGATATCTTTGACCTTCGGAATCAGTATTATCGACGTCGTGGTCGTAAACCTGGCCACGGCACCTCATGTTGTGTCGAGGAAGGCCATACTTGGTTCACAGCCAAGGAAAACGGTCTTGATATGAGCAGGCAATGGTCAGAGCTCAACTCGCTGGCAACACCTCGCCTATGCCGCTGTCGTTTTGGCTATTGCAGCTGTAGGTAGCGTGCCCGAAACGCTGCTTTCAATTAATGAAGTATTCAGTAGCTGGTCGTTCGAACTAGTGTCCGGGATACCTTACAAAATCGCTGTTTTACCAAAAATGTATTCACTAAACAGGGTGACGCAGCAAATGCAAGCCAACCAAAATATATGCAGGTCGTGTACCAATGCTCAAGGTGAACATTTTTAGCACTTAAAATTACAGAAATAATAATAAACACCTGAGCCGCTCCTGCGTTAAATGTCTGCATACATTTGGTACAGGAGGGCAAATGTTTGGGTGACTTCTGACAGCGGGACAGTGGTTTGCTGCACAGTTATCCTAAACTTAAAAAAATTAGTCGCGTACATCAGAAAATGTGCCACGTTGTCCCCCTTAAGTTAGTGAAAACCGCACCTAGAAGTGCACTGTTGACCCTTAAAATTGCTACACCATACTGGCGGTAAACAGCAACGTCAAACTGGTACGGAGTGTACTATATGTGTACTATATGCTTGGATGTGTAACTGATCAAAATTTCAGCGCAACCGCACAAACTAGGTAGGAGTAACGCCATCGACATTGTGTATATAAAGTTCTTCATTCATAAATCGTTTGTGTGTGGGATAATCGTATTGTTCCTTGTTTAAGAAGGAGAGAAGTCTACAAGCACGTGTCGCAATTCATGTGCGACGTTATCATGGATTGTCAACACTGTAGTTTATTGATTCCCTATATTGCTGCTTGCGCTGGTGATCATGCAAATATGTAATCTATGGGTTCAGAGTGCCAACGAGAAGGACACATTATTTTGTCGGCTGTCCAGGATCGTTAGTCACGCTACAGTCTTTGACATAAAGCCTTACTACCAGCCGGCCGCTGCTGCAGAGTCGAAGCTTGGATCGCTAAATTACGGCACCAATAAAACTCACCACGCCTCCGAATTCTGAGTCCAGGAATCTGCAAGATTTGGCAATATTGAGGAATCCGAAATTTTCTGCAGGAAGTTTTGTCTTCCATTCGATCTGTTCTAGTGCCGTATCTGCTCGTGGTAAACGTCGCGCACTGTAGACGCAAAGTAGCGAGTTTAACTCCATTCCTTCCTTTAATTTATTGAACCACACTTCGTTTATCTACCTAAAGTATCAGTCCAATGCAGGCTCAAAAGTAATTTCCTTCACAGCTGTGGCTGGGTGAGCCTGCCTGTGGCAGTGGAGGTGTGCGAATCTGTCTGCTGGTTGCTGTCAACAATGCTCAACTCAGTCGGTGAAGCACCTTTCTGTTGTAATCAGAACGTACTCAACTGAAGGAGTTATTGATGTACAATGGTTCATAATGTTGCATGCAACACGAAAAGATAACCTGAAATTCATGTTCGACCGCAACTTTATAGGACTGAATTATTTTGATAATAAATGATGTCTCGAGAAACTGGTGAAAATCAGCTTTATAAACGTAGTAGGCATCCATGTTTAACTTCTTAACTGTATTGTGTACGTAAAGCTGAACAGTACCGAACTCTGTGACAAAATAGCTCGATCCTGGGTGGCAACATGAGTGAAACTGCCATGATCCATGCATGACTTGGTCTCCATACTGTCACTAGCTACGAATTTCTATTCGAAATAACCGTTGACCAAACGAATGCAGTGACTGCCCCCCTATGGCAAGGTGTAAATAGTTCGCCAAAAAGTGGTTGTCTGTCCATAAACTTCCAGTTCTAAATGGTGTCAGCCAACTGGAAGTAGACTTGCACACACACATCCCATCGTATACAATTATACGTGGTTACCATGCAATCATCATGTACGACGCTCAGCTACGAACGTGCGAGACATGCAGTACAATAGGTCACGTCTGCGTGCAGTAATTTCAACGGCGAGTTGTGCAATTTCCAGTTGGCGAGATGTATCACTCCCGATGATAAAACACTCCTCATAAACATATGCAGCAGCAGCAGGCGGTCAGTACTCGAACACTGAGACCCCAGATGCGACTTGGGTAACAACTTTCTCATGGAAATTGGTGATCCCAAAGAGACAGTAACGCCTACGGAGCAGGACATAAAAACGAACATAGGTGCGCAAGGGCAACATGGCTCACAAAAGGAGAAAGAATCCAACACTTTCTCCAATAAGTACGACAGCCCGACCCAAGAACCAAAACCTGCCATTAGGAAATCTGAAAATACAACAGAAAGATCCTCTCCAAAGAAGGAGAAGAAGCGATTCCCAGCCCATCACGGCAGTGAACAGATGGTTGGACTACGCGAGAAAGCTAAAAGAATTGGAAACAAACAGATCGAGCAAACATCTGATAACAACAACATGAAAACGAGTGCCCCAAACGAAATTCAGCGCAGAGAAAGTTCTTCCACAGTAAGTCCAGCCGCCAAAGTATTTAATGAAAGGAAAAACTTCGTCATTGACCTACGTAGAGCGGATAATTCTTGTGAGAAAATGGCAACAACAAAGGAACCACGCAAAGTAACGTCAACAAAGAAGTAGGTAGACGAAACAAACGAAACAGACGAGGACGAATAAATGATGGAGATACGTGAATCAATAGGAAAAGCGCCACCAAACCAATAAATACTCCAGATGAGGGGAGGAGGATACCGCTTACTTGCAACAGAGATCAGGAAGAGGAAGACCAAACAGTCTCTACAATGATGTATATTAACAGCACCCAGAAAAACAGGGCATGAACGCACAACAAGCGTATGGAGTTGCCACAGCAAACATCTATAAAGTACCTTTAGCACTACGGTTAAGCAATGTCCAAGATTCTTTATATTACACAGTTCACATAGCCTACAATGCTATAATTAATACGGAAAACGGAACGGATATGGGAGCGGCCATACTCACAAGAGAACGAATATGAGTGACGTCGCAGAAAAACTGTTTTCGTCCTTTCACATAGTTTTTGTAGGTAAGTTCTCAATAAAATGTAATAATTATTGACAATATACACTAAAGATTACAACTATGCAATTCATTAAGTAAACGAATAATGCATAGTTATGTATCTATCGATTTTTTGCTATGGATACAGTTGGTTCTGTTATGTTCTGAAGCCCAAGACTGCGTGTCAGGAAATATGGAATACTTTAAATTCCTGCGCAAGCACTGAGAACAAAGATTGTAATTGTGACTTCTGCAAATACTTCAATCATCTCTGCTACATGAACAAATAATTGTTTCAGAACTTTGTTTGAAGTTAATAAACATAACACATATGTTACCCGACCAAATTATTTTTGCTTTTAAAAATTAAAATTACGAGGGATCTCAGAATTTAAAACTTTTCCCGGTGTAAGTTTTTCAAATCTTATTACGAGAAATACAAATACATATCGTCAAATAGTTGAAGTTGATAGCAAAGGTTGTTTAGTGGGTAAGAATGAGTTTAATTTGGAGTTACAACTAGAAAATTAAATGTAATACCATAATACCAGAACTTACTGTATGCAAAAATCCCAAAAATAAGTCACGTAAGAAGTTCAACTTTCATATGGGAAGTACAGTACAGAAGTTAGATCACAAAGAAGCAGTTCTGCTTTACAGTTTATTTTCATCATCATTTTAATATACTGCAAGTTATTTGTTTTTAAGTCATGTAATTATTAGTTATCTCGTCAAGAAAACCGTATTTTCTCAATACCTTCCTTTTAAACGTTCATCACATATGAATGATGTCCCTTGCTGCAATGCAAGAGAACATTTTAATTTATTTTCTACGAAGAAGAAAAAAATTCATTACCTTTTTAGATTAAAAAGTCAGTACTTCATTTAGCTTCAGTTTTAATCAGGATATGGCACTTTTAAATTGTCTCACAAATCGTTGTTTCACTTGTTTATTAATACTGTTTAAAAATGGGACATAAGAAGGTGCTAAAACAATAAGCATTAAAACTACTTAGCTATCAGGAAAAATTACAATGGATAAGCTCGTTGATAAAGGCATAACTGGAGAGCGCAAGAACGGGACAGAATGTGTGACGAGGAGGCCCGAAATATATATTTTTAAAAAACTGCCCAAAGTGACTTCTCGCTATGTGGAGGGCCTGGGTTCGATTTCCATGCTGCTAGAGATTTATCCAAAAAAAAAATTATGGCAGCAAGAATATATTTCTAGTTTCCAAAGCTGAAGTGTTTCTTGATGGGTCCTGGAAGTGAGCAGAACAGCTTGCTACTGAAAGACGCGGCCGCTGAGGGCCGGAAATATACGCCAATGAGTTTTCTTCTAATTTCTGCATCACCGCTTATGAGATACAGCATAGTTACGTACTTTATAGTTACTCATATGCACCGACTGCAAACTAAACCTTATAAATGAATAACTGCTGCTGTTATTATAGTTTTTCTCTACAGATTAATTTAAACGAAGAAGCTCATTCGCCAGATGCGTTTCACGTTTTTGGAGCATCTCCAATGTTTATGCTATAAACATTGAGTTAGTAACACATATTTTAATGATTATAGGTTTCAAACAGGTCCTCAAAAAGAGACGCCGTCATTGACACTAACCACAAAATAGATGGACACTAATGAAAATGTAGCACTGATTACAAAACGTTAACATCCATAGAGAAATTCCGTAAGCTACAAATAATATAAAGTTTCTAATTTATAAAGTGAAATGCACATAAAGTGCAATGAACGAAAAGGCTTGCTGCGAAGGTATAAATGAAACCAGAAAATGTGAAAAGGATCAGAATATGCTGACAGTAAAGACTTCAATAAGTTTTTCTTAAGCGAAACTGTCGTTCAGACTATAGTAATCACAAGAACCAGAAGTAACTTCCATCAATAATGATTACAAAAGAATCAGTGCAAATACTTTCAATTTGCAGTACAGTTATAACAGATAGAAACTGAAACAGCAGTTATAGCTTCACCTAACTGTGTGTGGAACACATATTCAACGCAACGTCTTGCAACTGGTGCAATTTGCTCTTCATTTATTATCCGGTGGTTTCATACTGATGATCCTTATGAAAAAGTTCATATGAGAACTATCGAGAGTTTAGAACAGATTTGTTAAGTTAAATGGTAATTAGCATAACAGCTCTATGCTCATGGTGCTGAAGGGCTCTCTGAAACGAGCTCCATGTTGTTTGGAGAGTAATTTACACTCAGCGTTCAGTTAACAGTGGTTGTTGTCAGCCGGATTATAGCCCAGACTTAATTACTACCATTACACCACACAACACAGGTCAATCATACGCTAGTTATTCAAATACGATTTCATTTCTTCCAAAGAAGATTTGACAAATCGTTGCGGAGGTGATAAACATGAGTAACAGAACATCATACCACCATACATTCCCCATGCCGGTCCGAGTGGCCGAGCGGTTCTAGGCGCTACAGTCTGCAACCGCGCGACCGCTACGGTCGCAGGTTCGAATCCTGCCTCGGGCATGGATGTGTGTGATATCCTTAGGTTAGTTAGGTTTAAGTAGTTCTAATCTAGGGGACTGATGATCTCAGCAATTAAGTCCCATAGTGCTCAGAGCCATTCTCACTGCCCCCCCTCTCCCAACTCATTTAAGCTCTTGATTTCGCATTGAATATAATCTTCGACGTAAACCTCATGTTCTGTGATCTAAGCATAGGTCTCAGTTTCAGCTAAGCCCATCTGGCGAAGAGATGTTACCAAAAAAAAAAAAAAAAAAAAAAAAACCCTTACCGTTGGTACGCTTGGACACAGTGGTGGATATTATCATGAACGAACTTCACAAAGTCATTAAGAATCTGGAAAGCGCTAGAGCAATGGATTTCGATGATATGGGAGACGAATCAAATAAGTATTTAGAGACCAAAGCAAAATGCATTCCTTCCAGAAGCTGAAAGTACATAAAACAGATATACGAGGGCGTGCTGGAAAGCATTGCCTCCGAATTTTTTATGTGAAAATTCTGAAAGCTTTTTAAATCGAACAAGCAGCATTAACGTTCTACGCCTTTGTTCGCCATGTCTACAGTTTCGCAGCCGCCTGCCGCTTGATGGCTCTGAATTGTTGCGTGTAACACGGCGGTGTGTAACTTAACTAGGTCAGTACGTGAGAAACAACATGCTTTTATCGCATTTCTAACCGCAGAAGGGTTCGTCCATACATCGAGCACCCTCTCCTTCAGCATGACAATGCCAGACCACACGCAGCGCTGCGACATCTGCAACAATCCGACGCCTTGCGTTCACTGTCATCGATCATCCTACATACAGTCCCGACTTGGTCCCATCCGATTTTAAACTGAATTTTGGGAACTGAGAATCTTGAACGTAAGCAGGTAGCCATAAGGAAGCACGTAATATGAGAGTGCACACATAAAGGGGAACGTGTCAAAGCTTATTGATCCAGCTCACAAAGCAAATCGCGTATATGCATCTTAATCACAGACGAAGTTGTCACGAGCATTCGACCACGAAATGTCTTCACTAAAGCAGACTGAATGTACAGATGGTTGCTTCCACGAGGATGGAAACCAACACATATATAGCGAAATGGTGGCACTGCATTGTTGCTAGTCACGAAGTGGAGCAGACTAAAGGGGCGGAGAGGATGTAAAAAATGGCTCTGAGCACTATGGGACTTAACAGCTATGGTCATCAGTCCCCTAGAACTTAGAACTACTTAAACCTAAGGACAGCACACAACACCCAGTCATCACGAGGCAGAGAAAATCCCTGACCCCGCCGGGAATCGAACCCGGGCGTGGAAGAGGGGATGATGTATTTTAGTAGTTTTGTAACCTCGGACACAGCACAGCAATGTGTTCCATCCCACAGAAAAAGGTCCCTGTAGCCAACGCGATTGGAAAAGGGTCACAATGCAAACAGTTTCTACTGCTTTCGGCCGAGGGAGCAGCTTGGCCTCCTAGCGCTCAGGTTTGCAGCAATGAGGGCGCCAGTTCCCCGACCGTGCGCGGGATCAGTGTTCCTACGCGCAAATGTTGCTGTGGCCTAAATTCGAAACTAATAGTTGCCGAACTTCTGCTGAGTTTTACCATAAAATGATTGGTGATCATGAAAACTTCTCCGCCTCGACTATTCGCCATTTCTCAACTCATGCAAGCTATAGGTGGTGTCAGGTTGCCAAGGAAAATAGATTTTAGTGCGCGAATTGGCAGATTAATTTGACTGACTTTTTAATTAATTGATTTATAGGTCCATGCCCACTACCACTGAACTCGTGGTCACCTATACAATAGGAATCTGTGATCGGAAACGTGGCTATAAGTTTATTTAACTCTCTTTCTTTGTAAGGGATGAACTGGACAGCTGTTGAAGGCTCTGTGTGTCTCAGAAAAGTCTCCTGCTTACGCCTTATCTGTGTATCACTAGATCACGGATTTAATACGTGTCACTGACGTACTCTTCGAGACTTGCCTTAGTAACTCGATGTCCCAGTCACATATGTCAAAGCAGCTCCGTTGTAATACGGTATGAGACCTCACTACATGATACTCAGCTTGGTGGCGATACAGATGGGTAGTATGTGCTGCTATGTGCGGAGACTATCCAGATGCTACACATTTGTCATGCAGTACTGTAGCAGTTTTTAACCGTGGTGTACCAATAACGATACTTCATAGGAACGCTCGATGAGTGAACTGATCATACTCAAGTAGAAATTCTTATTGCTTTGAACTGTAGCATGCAGTATCTCTGCATTCGACTTCTTAATCTGGTCCATTGAATGAAAACATCACATGAAGGTACAATGGTAGCAGTTCATCACATTTGTCAACTTCTGAGACTTCCGCAATGTGGAAAATCATTCATGCTAAAACAATTTTCTTCAATCGTGAAAATAATTGTCTGTGTTTTTCTCCGATAGCACTCGACCCACACACGACACACGTTTCGAACGGTCTCTTCTGTACTCTAGTATACAAAATCCAATATGTAACTGCAAGACAAATACCAGAAATTCAAGTACATAATGACTCATGATAAACGAATTCACAATAATCTACTAGCCAACATGTCATTCAAATATATATAGTTATAACTTATACCTAATCAAATTTTGTATTATGAAACTTCTAGCTAATATGGTAATTTCCGGTGTGGTGACAAAAGTAATGGGATATCGATATGCACATGTACAGATGGCGATAGTATCGCGTACACAACGTACAGAAGGGCAGTGCATTGGCAAAACTGTCATTTGTATTCAGGCGATTCATGTGAAAAAGTTTCCGATGTGATTATGGCCTCACGACGGGAATTAACAGACTTTGAACGCGTGGTGGTAGTTGGAGCTAGACGATGGAAATCGTTAGGGAATGCAATATACCGAGAACTACAGGGTCAAGAGTGTGCCGAGGAAACCAAATTTCGGGCGTTACCTCTCACCATGGACAACCCAGTGGCTGACAGACTTCTCTTAACGACCGAGAGCAGCGGAGTTTGTCTAGAGTTGTCAGTGCTAACAGACAAGCAGTACTGCATGAAATAACGGCATAAATCAATGTTGGACGTACGACGAATGTACTTGTTGGCAGCAGACGACCGACGCTAGTGCCTTTGCTAACAGCACGACATCGCCTGCAGCGGCTCTCCTGGACTCGTCACCATATCGGCTGGACCATAGACGACTTAAAAACCGTGGCCTGCTCTGATGACACCTGATTTCAGTTGGTAAGTGCCGATGGTGGGGTTATAGTGTGGCACAGACCCCGAAGCCATGGACCCAAGTTGTCAACAGGGCACTATGCAAGCTGCTGGTGGCTCCGTAACTGTGTCGTCTGTGTTTACATGGAATGGACCGGGTCCTCTGATCCAAGTGAAACGATCATTGACTGGAAATGATTACGTATGGCTACTTGAAATTATTTTGCAGCCGAAGAACGGTGGAATTTTTATGGATAACAGTGCACTACATTATCGGGTCACAGCTGTTAGCGACTGGTTTGAAGAACATTATGGGCTGTTGGAGCGAATGATTTGGTGACCCAGATTGCACGACATGACTCTCATCCAAAATTTATGGGACATAATCGAGAGGTCAGTTCGTGCACAAAATCTGGCACTGGCAACATTTTCGGAATTACGGATGGCTATAGAGGCAGCGCGGCTCAATATTTCTGCAGAGAACTTTCAGCGACTTGTTGACTTATGCCACGTCGAGTTGCTGCACTACGCAGGGGAAAAGGACGTCTGACACGATATTACGAGGTATCCCATGACTTTTGGCACCTCAGTGTATACTGGCATGATGCTAGAGCACGTTTCAGGTTTTCTTCTATCTCATCGAAACACACTCCCTGCGCTGTGATGACAAGATCTTCGGCGTACAGGAAGTGGGGCATGTAATTTTGTGCTGGTTAGTATTTGATACATAAAAGGGTTGGACAAAAATATGGAGAACCAACGTGAAAATGCATGCTTGAACATTACTGCTGATGCTAGCCAAGCCAGGGGGTTACGCTGTTGTATTTGACCACGAACGGCATCTGTGGGACGTCCTCAATATGTTGCAAGTGTCTGTCATACTGAGATCCGTGTTCTGTGTAGTTTTGAGTGGATTATGTAGAGCCGGCCGCGGTGGCCGACCGGTTCTAGGCGCTTCAGTCCGGAACCGCGCGACTGCTACGGTCGCAGGTTCGGATCCTGCCAGGGGCATGGATGTTTGTGATGTCCTTAGGTTAGTTAGGTTTAAGTAGTTCTAAGTTCTAGGGGACTGATGACCTCAGATGTTAAGTCCCATAGTGCTCAGAGCCATTTGATTATGTAGAAAACATGTGAATTCGAACGTGAGCAAATTGTTGGTGCTCGAATGTGGGTGCTATCTGGACCAGGAATTGAAGATTTATACCGCATACAGGGACAGCGGAAAAACATCTTCTGCTAAGTTACAATGCGAGGAGGAGGACAAGATTAGTGTTTGACGACCCATAAAGAGGTCATTATAGACGGAAAAGAAGCTCGGATTAGGTAAGGCTAGAGAAGAAAAGCTCCCGCGCCCTTTCGAAGGAACCATCCCTGCATTTGCCTTAAGCGATTATAGCGAAATTATGGGAAACCTAAATCAGGATGGCCGGACTCGAGTTTGAACCGTCACCCTCCCGAATGCGAGTCCAGTGTGCTAACCAGTGCAAAACTCCGCTCGGAGTCACAACGCGGACGAAAGTGTTGAGGGATCGTGACGAACGGTCATCGAAGAGGGTTGTGACGAAACATAAGAGAACGGCAACCACAAAAGTCAGTGTACAGCTGAATGTCGCACTCGCAAATCCTGTTAGCACCAAAATAACACGAAGGGTTCACCATAAGCAGGTAATTTCAGGGCGAGCTATAACCCCAAAAACGCTCGTCAACGAGGCAGATACTCGTAACAGGAGAATGTGGTGCCAGGGCAATAAAACCTGGACTAAGCAGTAATGGAAAAAAGTCATTTGGTCGGATGAGTCTTGTTTCATACTACTACAAACTTCTGGCCGAGTATACGCCTGGCGTACCCCGTCCCAAGCCTACGACGCAGACTGCTTGCTGCCAACAGTGAAACGTGGCGGGCGTTCGGTGATGATTGGGGCTGCCATATCGTGGTATTTCATGGGCGCCATGGTTACTCTGCAAGGTCGCATTATGCCAAGGACTATGTGACCAATTTGGCTGATTACGTCCATCCCATCATCCCATGGTAGAATATCTGTTCCTCCATGGTGATGCTGTGTTCCAAGACGCCAGGGTCCCTGCTGAAAGAGCTCGCGTCGTGCAGGACTGGTTTTGTAAGCACGATAATGAGTTTTCGCATCTCCTCTGGCTGTCACAGTCACCTGATCTCAATATTATTGAACTGTTGTGGTCTATTTTGAAGAGAAGGTCACATTATTGCTATACCATTGTTACCTGAACTTGCCATTATTTTCCAGGGCGAACAGTATTACATTCTTGAAACTCATACAGGACCTATATTTAACCATTCTCAACGACTGAAAGTTGTTTCGAATTCCAATGCCTTTCCTACATCGTAACAGGCGTGGTAATGTTTTTGTGTTTCTACATTTTTGTCCTCCTCTTCTATATGTTTCCAACATGGACGAACACTGGTTTCAGATCTTTTATGACGAATCGATGGAGTTTTCACTGTTTTGATCGTCCTGTACGCAGAATCTCTTGGACAGGTCACGAATTTTGCTCAAATAAATCAGGTTACTCTGTTATACGCCAACGGCCTTGCCGCAGTGGTAACGCAGGTTCCCGTCAGTTCACCGAAGTTAAACGCTATCGGGCTGGACTAGCACTTAGATGGGTGATCATCCAGTCTGCCGAGCGCTGTTGGCAACCGGTGTGCACTCAGCCCTTGTGAGGCAAACTGAGAAGCTACCTGATTGAGAAGTAGCGGCTCCGTTCTCATAAACTGACCTACGGCCGAGAGAGCGGTGTGCTGACCACATGTCCCTCCATATCCGCATCCAGTGACGCCTCCGGGCTGAGGATGACCCAGCGGCCGGTCGGTACCCTTTGGCATTCGTTGCCTGTTCGGGCGGAGTTTAGGTGTGATTTTATCAGATAGGCTGAAATTCTGAGGCTAATACACGTTTCCTGAAGTTTTCTGTTTCCGGTCACTGACAAGAAAATGATTATCCCGTATCAGATATGACCTTTCATGCATTCAGTTGCAGGCTTCCCTTCAACTATAAGGAATGGATTAGTTGGTTCAAATGGTTCAAATGGCTCTGAGCACTATGGGACTTAACATCTGTGGTCATCAGTCCCCTAGAACTTAGAACTACTTAAACCTAACTAACCTAAGGACATTACACACATCCATGCCCCAGGCAGGATTCGAACCTGCGACCGTAGCGGTCACGCGGTTCCAGACTGAAGCGCCTAGAACCGCACGGCCACACCGGCCGGCAATGGATTAGTCATTTGGTTTTCAATGTCACAGAAATCAACAAGTGAATATATACTTCTGCCACAAATTATTTTGGAGACAATTTATGCTTACAAATACCTTACTTCAATATTGAATCTCATTTACATATCTATCATTCATGTTGTGGTAATCACTAATAAATTAAAAAACCTTGCAAGCTTTTTAAGTTCTTCTAGCATTCAGCAGCATTCGAAAAGCCACTACTATAACGTCATTTATTTCCTTCAAGTACACAAGCTTATACGAAAACCAAAAACTGCTGGACAGTGCTGCCTTCCTGTGTTCGTCCTTGGCACGATGAGCGCGTTCCACTCGCTGTTGTCTGAGGCCGCCGCGAGGCATGAATCATTCACCTCAGGCTTCTAGGCCAGCTGCAATTGGAGAACACACGAACTGTTACCGCGAACAAACTTTCGGGTTTACCGAGACAATTGCCCGTTTAATGACACCGACTAGTGTCTCTCAGAATTCAGGATATATACGCCTGTGGTTCGTAGCGATTTCGTACAGAGTCTGACTTCCGAGAATGTTATTTTTGTGCTTTTTTGTTATTTTTCCATATTTCAGTTGCTGTGTTATCAGAAATGGCTGAAAATAGGAAAATTATGCTTCAAATGGAAACAGTTCGTCTCTCGATGAATTACAGGAAGAATCGAAGTCCTTATTCACGTTGCCCGGCTCGAAACCAAAGCTACGCCTGCCAGAATCCAATTACGGTTTCTCTAAAAAACTTCGAACAGTAGTACAGCTTGCATAACTACGATCACAACAGAGGTATAAAATTGCTTAAGTGTTCACTGTGGACTGAACACTTCTCAGCTTTCATAAATAGTTCAACCTAGTCAATCAGTTTAACGGCGAGTATCAGACGGCACAAATGTATCAACACCCATGAATGTTCATCGACTGAATGCAATGACACAACTTGGGACTACTTTGTGGTGCCATCAAAAGAGAAAGTTTGAATAACTTAGGCACAGAGGAAGCTGAATAATTCAAGGCCAAGAGAAAGTTAACTGAGTGTACAAAAAAGCAGTTGCATGTTCCAAGCTGGCCGCGGTGGTCGAGCGGTTCTAGGCGCTGCAGTCAGGAACCGCGCTGCTGCTACGGTCGCAGGTTCGAATCCTGCCTCGGACATGGATGTGTGTGATGTCCTTAGGTTAGTTAGGTTTAAGTAGTTCTAAGTTCTAGGGGACTGATGACCTCAGATGTCAAGTCCCATAGTGCTCAGAGCCATTTGAACCATTTTTGCATTTTCCAAAATACGACGAACAGCCTATCAGGATAACCGTGCTTGCCACGACGACCTGCCGATATGCAAAATGTCGCGTGTCTGATTGTGAAGGACACGATTTTAATGCAGAGGTACCCTGCCTGGGCGGTGTTCTACTTCTTGATCTGTTCTCCGCAAGCTATCTTGCAATGTGTTGCACAAAGTACGTATTGTACGAGTGCTCTGTATCACCCTTATTTCTCTACCGTTGTCGTCATTACGTGAGACGTTTTTAAGCGGAAGTATCCATGCCTTGACTCCTTTTGGAAAACGGGCTGTCGTAATTTTGTAAGGTGCTCCGGAACGAGCAACACATTTAGTGTTGTCTCTCTAACTTCAGTTTATTGACAGTTTCTGTGAAACTCATGCTCTTGCAAAACTAATCTGTGATGAGTCATCCAACTCTCGTTACTATTTTCTCCACCTCTCTCACTAATCCAACTAGATGTGATTCCCAGACCACTGAATAATACTCAAGAAATTGCAGCAGCACGAAAATTTTGTAAGGGGTTACTACTTTCGTGCGTGAATTACGCTTCCTTCAGTTTCAACCAGTAAATCTGAGTCTGGCATCTGCGATCCCGACTGGTTGTCGTTCCATCTTCTAGTAAGTGATCGCTGGTAGCATAGTCACACGGTATGGGGCCCTTTCGTGTATTCTCTACATTTCATTAATTTATACCAACCTTTGTAACAGACGCCGATCATCTTTTACTATCTTTACATTTCGTAACGATTTCTTGGCTACGTTGCCTTCAGATACATACGGTATCTGAAACTTCCTGGTGGATTAAAACTCTGTGCCGGACCGAGACTCGAACTCGGGACCTTAGCCTTTCGCGGGCAAGTGCTCTACCATCTGAGCTACCCGTGCACGACTCACGACCCGTCCTCATAGCTTCAATTCTGCCAGTACCTCGTCTCCTACCTTCCAAACTTCAAACAAGCTCTTCTGCGAACCAGTTCCCGAGTTCGAGTCTCGGTCCGGCACACAGTTTTAATCCGAAGTATATGTTGGAGACTAACTTCTATTTATCATGTTTATACTGAGAGTTTGTATGAGTGAGAGAGAGAGGGGGGGATAGAGTCGACGAGTTGTTTTTTTTTTCTTTTTTGGGTTTGGGGGCGGTGTACTAGCTGTTAGCGAGTGGTTGAAAACTTTGGTGACACCTGGATGAGTCAGTGTAAGGATGTTGATGCTGTTATTATATTGGACAGTATTATTATATTAATCTCTTTTGCGAACATTATTCTATTATTTCACCTATTAGTGTATATAATGAATTGCTTGGCATGCGTACTTAGTCATTCAACAGGAGTTTCCCTTCTGCTTTGGTTTTCTGTATGTGGTAATTTTCTTGCATGGTTAGGAGGTGTTTTTTATTGCTGATTCTAATTATCTTCATGTCATCTTTTCTAGTGATTGGTTTGTGATCATTTTCTCTTAGGTGTGCTGCAAATGTGTAGTAGTTTGTCCCATATTTCCAGGCTCTCATGTGTTCTTTGTACCTGACATCAAATGTTCTACCTGTTTGTCCTGTGTATGTGCCTTCACAAGTGTTACACTGTAGTTGATATACACCTGCTTTCTGGTATATGTCTGTTTTTTTGTCAGTTTTGAGGTGTATTTTTGTATAGAATTGTCTGTTGTGTATGCTATGTTTATTCCCTGTCTTTTGAAAATGTTGGTGATTTTATGGGTGAGTTTGTGTTTGTATGTCATTGTGTACCATTTTGTTTTTTCTTTCATCTTTTTTCCGATTATCCTGTGTAGTCATTATGGGACTGCGTGTTTTTGTTTGGTTCTGTTGTGTTGTTGTCTGTGGTTTGGAGCTATCTGCCTTTACTTTGCTTTTAATTTTGTTGTTTAGCTTTGTGTCCGTGTTATTATTGTAACAATTATTGCATTATGTTCAGTTCTTTTTGGTAGCTTCCTCTGGTGAGTGGTACTTGTGTTGAGTCTATGGAGCATGTGTCGAAGTGCTGCTTCCTTTTGTGCGTGTGGGTGGTTCGATGACTGGGGAATGATAATGTCCGTTGCATTGTGGCTCATCTATTAAGCAAAGGATGTCATCCATATTCCTGAACCAATATATTACGTTGTATGCTTTTGCTACTATTTTTGTGAAAATGATCTGTTCAGTATGGTTTAAAAAAACATTTGCTAAGGCTCCTGAAACTGGGGACTCCATTGGTAATCCGTCTTCTTGTAAATAAAATTCATTACAGAATTGGAAGTAATTTTGTTCTGTTATGAGCTTTATTAATGTGCGTATTTCCTTAATCTTTTCATCAGGGAGTTGACTATAGGTTTTCAGTTCCTTATCTATAATTTCTATTGTTTCTGATACTGGTGTGTAGGAACACATGCTTTCTATATCAAATGAGAGGAGTGTTGCTGTGTCTGAGATTGTTCTGTCTTCTTGTACTTTGAAATTTTCTGACAGTAATTTTAACATGCATCCTGCCAGCATGTAAGTGGGGGATTTACTGAAATCCAGTATTGGCTTCACAGGAAGATTCTGTTTGTGGATTTTTGGTTGGCTTCGGAGGATCGGTGCATTGGGATTGATCTGTGTCAAATTTCTTTTCTCTGTGTTATCCACTATGATGTTAATGTTTTTCAGAGTGTTTTTTACTTTTGTCTGTTTGTTGGGTCTGACTTTAATTTTGTAATGTCTTTTGTGAGATTAATTCTTGTGTTTTTTCAATGTATTGTTCTTTGTCCATTAGTACTACTGTGTCCCCCTGGTCTGCTTTTGAAATGATAACATTTTCATTTTTAATTTTTCTCCAAAGTTTTCTGAGTGTAGCAGATTCTATGTTTTTGTTGTTTTTGTGTTGTTGTGTTTTTATACTGGTTATTATATTCTGGATTTCATTTTTAAGGGATTAATATAATAAGTTTTCAACCACTCGCTAACAGCTAGTACACCGCCCCCCCCCCCCTCCCCCCACAAACAAAAACCAATTCGTCGGCTCTATCCCCCTCTCTCTCTCACCCATACAAACACACGGTATAAACATCATAAACAGAAGTTAGTCTTGAACATATACTTCGTTAGATTGGCAACAAATATGTAAACATACCAAAGAGGATGAAACACGTAATGGAGTCGCAATATTTACGAAGTGAAAAACAGTGTCCGACGAAATAGTTGTATCGAGTGACAAATGAACAATAGTACACCACAAAAAAGAGTGAGAAACATGGTGAACAGTGTGAGGAAGGCCAGAACACAAAGTTGTGATTATATTGCAGTGATGAAAGTGGTAGTGCAACCTCCGGCCCAGACGTGAGGAAACGCAGATCAGCAAAACGCAAGTAAGTACTTTTTTACAAAAAAATCGCGAAGTGACCTGTTTGATAATCTAAAACTAATAAACCTGTATCGTTATAGATCCCACGGATGATGCCTTAGAACATGAAAAGGCGAAACGCGTATGGGATAAATAAAGTAACTAGCAGCAGGAAAAGGCAGTTTTATTTGCAAAACAAGTATTTATATGCTTGCTGCGAAGGATGGCCACACAGACAAATTTGATATTCGGTACAGAGCTTAACGGGTATTTCAGGAGCTCCAGTGGGCTTTCCTCTGATATACTTGAGCCGATTTTCAACGCTGTGCTAAGATATTTTTGTATCTGTCATTTTCGCAACCGCGTTGCGATCTTCGGTGAAGTAACTTAGGAAGACACAGCTTTGTATTTCAGCCTTTATTTTATCAAATGGTTCAAATGGCTCTGAGCACTAGGGGACTTAACATCTATGGTCATCAGTCCCCTAGAACTTAGAACTACTTAAACCTAACTAACCTAAGGACAGCACACAACACCCAGTCATCACGAGGCAGAGAAAATCCCTGACCCCGCCGGGAATCGAACCCGGGAACCTGGGCGTGGGAAGCGAGAACGCTACCGCACGACCACGAGCTGCGGACTTTATTTTATCATCCTCTATTTCGGCGCCACCAGTATGAACGAGAATATGGGCATTTTATTTTGTTCCATACGGCCGGAAGAGCTGTGTGCTGACCACATGCTCCTCCAGATCCGCATCCAATAACGCTTATCAGCTGAGGATGACATAGCGGTCGGTCGCTATCGTTGGACCTTCCCGGACCTATTCGGAAGGAGTCGGAGTCATTTTGTTTCACTGAGCGATATTTCGTACCACTAGGACGTTTTAGATCGTTTTGAGAAGTCGACAGGTAACAGCATGCTTTAGAAATCACTGAAAGCATTCTCGTCGCTGTCCTTAGTCTTGTCTTGCTTTCATTTAGTCCTTGTTCTTCTGCAAGAATTTGATTTTTTTTCGATCTGTCGTACAGCTTTCCCTGTGTTTGTAGTGACTTTGTAATATTTTCATTTAACCAACGCTAGTGCTACCCTTCTGTCCCTATCTTCCGCGGCATGTATTTAACTGCCATACGTTTACCAATCTGTGCAGAAATTCTCCTTCCGCATTCTACTCCCCAGAGCTGAATATTCGCTGCTGACTGCTCGAGAATTTTCTGATAATTTTCTTGTCGACGTTGAGAAATAATCACAGGCAAGCTGTCGCAATAATCACATTGCACGTACTCATTCAGGGACCAAATATTACTGCTATGATAATTTTAAGGCGAGAACTGATTCGAAACTTTTACATGGAGTGTTCTGGGCAAACTACATGCCTGGCTGCCAGAGAACCAGAAGGTCTGCTTTCTGTATTAAACTGGGCCAAGACAAGCATTTTTCATCGTTTATATTTCAATAAAACGTTTGAGGGCGTACAACAGCATATTAGGATCTTTCAAAAAATTTACCACTACACAATAAGTACACTACGTCCCCGTATTAGAATGTCTTAAATTTTCTGTGTTGATTTGGTTACAAACAAAGATGTTAGTCATCTGTTACATCCGTTATAACCAAAACAAGATGCATCCGTGGTCGGTGCAGACGGAAATTGCATCCCTGTCACGACTTATCAGTCTTCAAATCTACCGACAAAAAATAGTAAGGCACGAATTAGAACAAAGCAGAGAGGCATCCCGGTCAAATTGGTCTACTTTAATCGCGAACCCGCACACTGACTGGTGCTTGGAATTCTGGCTGCTGTGAGTGGGGTATGCTACACAACAACTTTCCCTTTGTCAGCTGTGCACAAATCGGGAGACTAAACCTAAAGGTGCTAGTGAATTGCATAAAATATATGGAAGGATCCGATAAGAACAACATATAAATTAAATCAAAACTTGAAATATTAAGATAAATAATGCGTAACAAGTCTAGACCGAGATTTATTTAAATCATTGTGTGGCAGTAAACAGAGCATACTCAGCTTACTGTCTCACCTACTGAATGAGATCATATGTTTTGTGCAATCCTCATTACCTTTCACGTTTTTTCTCCGTTCAGCGAACTTCGTACATATAGACGAATGAAGGAAGAAACAACGGATAGAAAGTAAGTTGGCAGGTAGGTAGTTAGGTAGGTAGGTAGGTATGTAGGTAGGAAGGTAAGGAGCACAGCGTGATTTTCTGTTTCCTTGTATGAGCCACATGTGTTTTATTACAAACTTTTCGTACTGAATTCGTCGGCTATTTATCACAGGTTTTCTTTCGTTTAATATTTAGCTTATTTTTCACTTACATCTAGCTTCGCACTCAAGATAAGTTGTGACCAGTTTCCGAATCGTATAAAATTTTTCATGGGTTTTAACGGGTCGTTTTCCTTGTGGGACTTATCTGAGAAAGGAAATTGCAATCAAACCAACATTCAGCTGTATGACACTACAGAAGGATTTAAACTACCGTCAGTATATATAACTTTGCGACACCTTTTGCTCTTTCAGACTGGTGAATTATGTACGACTCCGACTCACTTCACCGACCTAGAGGGAAATACTCGTTCATCTGGTAGAGTAATGCTCATTCTGTTACACAAAAGAAGTAGTTCATTCTGTTATACGAAAGAAGTATAAGAAGATACGCGAAGCATATACAGTAACAAATCAAAGATTTCCCACAGTGAATCGAAGTTTAACTGCACAGCACGCTGGACTTAGAAGTAGTCACGAAGCAGTCTATTCGTGTAACGAGTATTTGTCACAGCGGGCGCTACTTTGAGTGGTGGCGCCAACTAATCAACTTATGCTACAGAGCACCAGAGAGAAAGGTTTCAAAGTTCTCTCCGGTCTGTAACAAAGCCAAGCGTGTGTACACAGGCAAATCTAATTTTCTTTCTAATTCATTAATCCTGATCCTTCTGCCTGTTCTTCCTAGCGATTGGGTGCTTCTCTAATGCAAGGTCACTTAATAATCCTGTGTTTCGCCCTTCGAATTAGATTGCAAGAAATTAGAAAACATGGATTTAAGCCCGCTTGTCCAGTACACACTTTTCGACAGTGAAGTTCCGGTAAATCCATCGGCACTGCCTGAGTAAAAAATAAATGCTTCATGGTATAGTTAAATACATTCCCACCACGTTAAGTAAGTATAAAGGAAATTTTAATGATACCACTCACAAATTTATAAGTAATGTCTGCTACAAAGGATTATCTAAATTCTTAAAGTTCGTTCATTATATGAAAACACTAATCATCCAGCGTCTCCATGTTGGTAACAGCACATGTCTTGATGTTCGGAAACTAAATTAATGACTTGATTCACAAAAATGTACTTTAGATTTGATACCTGAAATGTTCCTTAAATCTGCAGTGACTTCACTGTTTTGCTGTTGTTAGTTTCTACTGTATATGACGTAAAAAGAAATACCCAAGCGCATCACATTTAACTGTCTTTAAATGTTGAAATATTTAATGTTTAGTGAGGTAAACAGGCACATAATTAACATAAATTGTTTTATCACGGATTCTTAAATGTAGGTCTGTATTGTGTCCTAAAATATTGTCCTAAAATGCTGAGGAAATATATTAATTTGTTTCCAATTTCGCTGCCACAGCCATTCGATTGCGGAAAGACAAAAGAAAATGAAAACTATTCATACCCACTAATGATCTACAAATTCAACTTTCACCTAACGCTGGTACGAAAAGAGGAGAGACAGAGTATTTTGCTTGGCGGTGGTAGCATCATTTGAGCCTCCATCTGAGATCAGACATATATCCAAAATTCTGTTGAAACAACTCTATGGTGCAGTTAAATGACAAAATACTGCCGAAGGTTTTATGTTACTAATTGTTTCAGAAACATAGCCTCACGAGGGCTCAGATAATATTACTTCAGGCATACTCTGGATGTTAAACTTACATAATACAGTAAAGCAGAACTTTTGAAACCAATACATTACTTGAACCCACACTGAAGCAGTTAAGGAAGTGGCACTGCGATAAGGTGTGGAGCGCTATCACCCTGTTATTTTGTATGCTGATTCCTAGTCCACGCAGGGCAATTTAAGATTTAAAGATTCCTCTGGATTTTCTTTCTTTTCCTCAGCGAATCTCAGGATGCATCGATACTAAACATTTCTCTAGAATAATCAAGCAATCGTTTTGAATTTAAATATTTGCTCTAAGAACGACGAGTGTTGCTGTCAGTCAACGTTTAAATGCTACCGAAGAAATCTAGTCATGTTGCGAAATACTGCACCGCCCATATGGCGTCAGCAAGAAGGTAATTGAGGGTACCTTCATTTACACTCAAGCTCTGGTTCTACTCTTCTGCGTCCACCGTAACCATCTTAATACGCAGCTATAAGTCGGTCACTTTCTTCCTCCCAATATTTCCCTCTCTACAGAGCTTGAAACTTGTGTGGCTTGCTCAGCACTACAGATAAAAAAGATAAAAACTGCAGCCTTGCACTGAGCCAGTTCATATACAGGTCGGTCCATCTAATCTGGAGAAACCACGAACCTTCTAAAAAGTATTATTGGAAAAAAGCTTAGGAAATAATTCCTTTAGTGTATTTTACTAGACGTTTCATTCAGGATTCAACTGCTCAAAAAAGTTTTGCGCCACATGTATATCTGCGAATGCGCGTTAACTTAAATACAGGAGTAGTAGGCAATGAAACTTACGAAAGCAAAAATATATGTTTACTGCGAAATAAACATACAAATAGCCGAAATACAAGCAGACTGTTCGTGTGTGCACATATTATACACGTAAAATTTTAACCATCCTGATTTGTATCAACTGTACGTTGCTTCTCTACAACATAATTTTTTAGATCAACTTAAAAATCGCCTAATACAAATACCGGAATCAGTACTGTACTCAGTAAAGTTCTCACCGGCAACTGGAGCGGTTTTTCATTAATTAAGCAAACAGTAGCAGAATCAGCACACGGAGAAATTAATAATTTAATACCGTGTTGCTCCACCTCATACAGTGTAGTCTGTTCGGATTCTCCATGACAAGCTGTCCACAAGGTGGTTGAGGTGCTGCTACTCGAACGTGTCCCATTCATCGACGGTGACCCTCCTGGGGTCAACAAGGGTGCGAGAAGGGTCCTGCGAGCCCGGTCTGCGAGTTTCAACTAGTCCCAAGCATGCTCAGTTAGGTTCATGTCAGCGGATACCACAAGTTATTCTACTTGGTTGTCAGCAGCTGGTTGTCTTGCGGTTAACGTCGTTGCTCTCTATCACAGGGTCCCGTGTTCGATTCCCGCCGGTATCGGGGATTTTCTCCCTCGGAACTGGGTGTGTGTATTGTCCTCATCATTGACAAATCGCCGAAGTGGTGTCAAATTTTAAACAACTTGCACTAGACAGTCGACATCGCCAGACTGGGACTGCCATAAGTACGTTTCATTTTTTTTCATTCTGATTCCCATCTCCTGGATGAAGGTGATCACGGAACTAGAGATGTGTGCTCCTGCATTATCTTCTTGAAAGACGAACCCATCAACGATATCTTTGACTCTATGGCTGGACAATAGGTGTCAGGTTCTTATTTCGAAACATCACAGCACGCAAATTAGTCTGGGAAGTTATGAGCATCCGATATCTGTACATGATACTGGCCCAAAAGATGAGGAACACACCACCACTCTTAGCCCTTGGAACTGCAAATCGGAGACGCACCGTAGTACCCCTGGAAGCCTACACACTCTTCTAAGACATTAATCACGCGACGGACAAATCCTGAATCCGTAGATGAAGAGAAACCGACATCACTGATCCAGATTTAAGCTCAAGTGTTCCGTTAGCCACCTTCTTTGTGCCCTACGGTGCCGGAGGTATGTACAACTGTTTGTGCCCTACAATAACGGTTGAAAGTGCGAATATCGTCGCTGTGATGAATGCGTACTAAACGGGACTTTTCCTATGCTTATAGGGCTTCTTGCAGTTACGCAACAATGCGCGCACGGCCTTGTATTGAATGAACCCTTCGAGACATGATGACATATTTAAAAGTGCACACAATCCGTGTTGCATCGTTCACGACTTAACACACCGCACGCTCTGCTCAACTGCACTGAGAATGCTGGTTTATTTTTACGTGATAATTTAGAAAGTGATTTCTTGCGGTCTAAAGTGCATTGGGAATTAGCTTACCGATAAACATAATTATATAAAAAATCACAAACTATGCAAGTCGTAAGGGCGATGCAAAACAATTTTCGGGCAGATTACGCTGATGTGCAAAAGTCATGGGACACCTCCTTTCACCCGGCGCAGTGCAGCAACTCGACGTGGCAAGTCGTTGAAACTCCCCTGCAGAAATACTGAGCTATGCTGCTTCTATAGCCGTCCATAAATGCGGAAGTGTTGGCGGTGCAGAATTTTGTGCACGAACTGACCTCTCGATTACGTTCATAAATGTTCGATGAGATTCACGTCGGTCGATCCGGGTGCCCAAATCATTCGCTCGAACTGTCCACAATGTTCTTCAAACAAACTGCGAATAACTGTGGCCTGGTGACATAGCGCACTGTCAGCCATAAAAATTCCATCTTTCTTCGGCAACATGAAGTCGACGAATGGTTGCAAATGATCTCCAAGTGGCCGAACATAACCATATTTAGTCAATGATCGTTCGAATCGGTCGGCTGCTGCCATAGCCCATTAACGACAAATTTCACACTCTGTCTTAACGGAAACGTTCTTCGTACTTGCCACATTGATTTTGACGGTTATTGCACGCAGTGTTGCTTGTCTGTTGACACTGAGGACTCTTCGCAAACGCCGCTGCTCTCGGCTGTTATGTGAAGGTCGTTGGCCACTGCGTTGTCCGTGATGAAACTTAATGCCTGAAATTTGGTATTCTCGGCACGCTCTTGACACTTTGGATCTCGGAATATTGAATTCCGTATCGATTTCCTAAAAGAAATGTCCCATGCGCCTAGTTCGAACTACTATCCGGCGTTCAAAGTCTGTTAATTCCCGTCGTGTAGCCATAATCACGATGGAAATCTTTTCACATAAATTACGTGAGTACAAATGACAGTTCCGCCAATGCACAGCCCTTTTATGCCTTGGGTAACGATACTACCACCATCTGTATATGTGGTTATCGCTATCCGGTAACTTCTATCAAGTCAGTGTATTTCTGAATGAACACCACTTCTCTAATCACGGTACTTTCATGGTAACTTCTTCGTTTTACTGACTACTTCCTCCATCCATCCATTGGGTCGATCTATTTGTGATTTCCCAAGGTTGGTTTATCCCTTTGTACCGATACCCAAGGCGTAAATTATAGTATATCGTGTCTGCATATGTCATATTAATTTTCCCTGAAGGATAAAAAGCTGAAGTAAGTAAAAAATAAAAAGAGAAGAGAGAGAAGGGGCCTAACGGACGGTTGACAACGCGGTCTTTAGAGATGGAGAACAAACGGATTAGACAAAATTGGTGAGGGATATCGGTGTGTTCTATTAAATGAAACCATCTCATCATTCACCTAAAGTGACTTTACGCAAACCACAGAAAATAAGAATTAGAAATATGGACAAAAGTTTCAACCCCAGTCCTCCCGAAAACGAGTGCAATCCCCTATCACTGTGGCACTTTGCTCGGTAAGCGGAAAATGATGAATAAGTATATCTGAAGACCTACAACTGTTTTAACAACACGGTTCTAGACAGTGCAGTGCTATGGCAGTTTGAAACGTCAGGAGAATTTTACAGGAGAATGTGAAACTTTCGCCACCGATGGCACCGCCGATGAAGCTCAACGTACTGATCCATCGTTATCTTTTCTTGCACTTAGCTACTGTTACAAGAACTCTCGAATCAATATGGTGAAAATGTTTTTGCGTCTGCTGTCTGGTCCATACACATCTCCCAGAATCAGCCACTCAGTTGGAGACATAAATGGTAAAATAAAATCGTCTCATCGTTAGCTTGGTATGAATTGGATAACCCACGAAGAATCCAATCAAAAGAGCTGGATGGTTATTTGTGCTCCGCTCTGACAGAGTTAAACACCTCGTCGGATTGGATTACTTATGTGGCTTAGAGCTAGTGAACTTTGCCCTGAAACAATACAAATTACAAAAAGCGGTATAATTTCTGCTAGCATCTCGTAAATACATAATTGTCTTCTACTTCTAATCATGCAGCGTTATCACCCCTGTTCACTGAATTATGGTTTCAATTTGTTCACAGTTCGTTAAATTAATCGATGGAATAGCCAAGAAGTTATGTAGAGAGTACCGTACTCGTTTTATTACCAGCGTTTTGAAAGTCAAGAAGAAACTGTATCACAGAAAAATAAATCACTGGTCGAATTACTATCGAAAAATAATAAAACTGCCTGTCGCTAGCAGTAAATTTTTTGCTTACTTGTGAAATGTCTAGGACAGAAGAGACTTGAGGGTTCCGCCATATAACAAAGTTCTTAAAGTCAGTTTAGATGTGGAGACTTCTGCTTACAGAGGCTGTTAAAGCAGCGAGATTGGCAAAACGTTTAAAATAAATGGCTTGCATTTGCCGATACTAGTAGCAACGTGAAATTTAATGCCTCCTTCACGTCAACTAAAGGCAATATGGGCCATAAATTAACGAGAATATCCCTTACCGTTCAGTCACGACATGGCATGTGAGTAATCGCTTTTATGCAGAGTTCGAATTCTAAACTAGTATCTGAGATGTCCTTTCCCGGAGAGACCCGTAGCGGTCGCTTCAAATACCACTCGATGCTGACATTTAGCTTAGACGCTGAGTCAGCTGCGACGCTTCAATAGAAGAAGAGCCTCCGTCACACAATGCTGTACAACGACATACGAATGGTCACTATTTCCAGTATGTCTGGAGTGGTAAGGAACAGTTCATCCTTCAACGCGATGTAGGCTTTTACGAATCTTATTCCTCTTTCGTATATAAATAGCAACTGTCCTTCGAGCCCCAGCAGGCCTTCATCTACGCCTACATGACTACTCTGCAATTCACACATAAGTGCCTGGCAGAAGGTTGATCATCATTTCTACCGTTTCACTTCCGAACGGCGCGCAGGAGAAACAAACGCTTAAATCTCTGCGTGCGAGCTCTGATTCCTTTTATTTTATTATTGTGATCATTTCTCCCTCTGTAGGCGGGGCGCCAACAAAACTTTTTGACACTTTGATGAGAAAGTTGATGAGTGAAATTTCATAAGGAGATCCTGCCGCAGCGAAGAACGCCTTTGTTTTTTACGATTTCCTTCCCAATTCGCATATCATGCCTTTGGCACTCTCTCTCCCATTTCACGATAATACGAAACCACCTGGCCTTCTTTGAACTTTTTCGATATCCTCCGTCAATCCTATCTGACGTGGGTCTCACAATGCACAGCAGTCCTCCAGAAGAGGGTGGACATGTATAGTGTGTGCAGTCTCTTTAGTAAATCTGTTGCATCTTATAAGAATTCTGCCAATAAAAAGCTGTCTTTGGCTCGCCTTATCCACAACATTTTCTATGTGATCGATGCAACTTAAGCTGTTCATAACTGTAAACCTAGATATTTAGTTGGATTAACAGCCTTTTGATTTCCGAGATTTATCATGTAACGGAAATTTAACGGATTCCTTTTAGTTTTCGTGTGGATAATATCATACTTTTCATTATTTAGGGTCACCTGACACCTTGCATACCATACAGATATTTTGTCTAAAGCACTCTGCGACTGGTTTTGCTCTTCTGATGACTTCACTAGATGCTAAAGGACAGAATCATCAGCAAACAATCTAACAGGGCTGCTCAGGCCAAATCGTTCATATATATTACAAACGGCGGAGGGCCTATAACACTTCCTTGGAAAAAGTTAAGTATCACTTCTTTCTTACGCGATGACCTTCCGTCAGGTGCTACGAACTTTGCCCTATCTGACACGAAAACACAAATCCACTCGCACAACTGAGACGATTCTCCATAGGCACACCAGTTGGTTTGAAGACGCTTCTGAGCAACGGTGTCAAAAGCCTTCTGTAAATTTAGAAATATGGGATCAATTTTATATCCCCTGTCGGCACCTCTCATTACTTTGTGTGAATAAAGAATTAGTTCTGTTTCACAAGAACGCTATTTTCTGAATCCATGCTATGTGTCAACAGTTAGTTTTCCTCGAGGTAGTTCATAATGTTGGAACACAATATGCATTCCAAAATCCTACTGCAAATAGACGTCAGTGATATCGGTCTGTAATCCAGCAGATTACTTCTATTTCCTCAGCTAGATTTACAGATGAGTATAATGCGACTGGATGGAATTTAACTGTCTTGCCAGAGTCCGAAAACTTCTTCCTATTAGTTACGATCGAAACAATAACCCACGTACTAACAGTGTGAACTACTATGGCTGCAGGCAAAGTCAATTTATAAAATTTAAAAATGTTCGTGAGAAGGCGCAAAAAGACACTTTATCAGACTTCTCCCGAGCTAATTTCACCTTCGGAGAAAATTTTCCCCCATTCCAATAACAGTGAAGAAGATAGTGGATAGATAAGATTCTGAACATGTTCTCAACTGAATAGTGGTATGAATACTGGTCCGGTGTATATACTCGTATTTACAGTTACCCTAGTTCCTCTAAATCACTACACTCGAATTGCGCCACCATGACGCGAGCATTAAGTACAGCAATATCTGATTCCTTACTTGAATTTGTCACTTTCCCAAAAACTGGTAATTTCTCTACCATTCGCCAAAATAAATGCCATGTACTTAAAATTAAACTCAGTTCCAAAATACAACAACCTTAACCAAGTTTGTAGAGCCGATTTTTTAACGATGATGAATGTTGAGAAAAGTTGTACTTTTCGTTATAGAAGAAATAATGAAATTTTCTGCTAAAGAACAGTGGTTTTATAGTGATGTTTAAATACCAAAACTGGTCTAAGCATGAATATAGAGGATAAAAGACCTGGTTAAAACACGGTGGAGACGAAGATTACGGCAGAGGAAAATCGAAGAACGTTATACTGCGTTTGTGAGAATATGAGTGCTGTGAACATATTAGAACAAGTATGTATTCGTCTTTTATTAAATGAAGCAGGCTGTGTTTGAAAATTAATCCAGTATCTGCGAAGAGCACTGTTTTGCCACAAACTTAATATAGCTTATTGTCTCAATTCTAGTGCTTATAGATTGTTAATAGCCTACGCAGCAACAAGCAAAGAAATTGTATATGAAACTCTTTCCTACCCTTACTTAGATCATTTCTAGGTGTTCCGAAGACGACTTGATTTAATCTAGTTGTACAACAGTACTGGCGACAGGATGCATTGCTAGCTTATGTGCCTTAGCCCTTGCCTTCCAAAATTAAGTGATTACATTTGGACAGTTTTAAATTCAATATGTTTAACTTCGTATAACAAAGTATGAGCTACAAGGATTCTAATGAAGAAACAACTGTAGCATCCTATAAACTCGTATTAGAGCTTTACAACAAACGGAGGGGCAACTGATCATGGTAACTTGCCTTCAGAAAATCTCCATATGTCGGCAGTTCTGTATTTACTATATATATTGAAACAAAAATACAGGCAGTCTGTAGGAGATTGTCGATGCATTACATTTTAATGAAAATTACTATATTTTTGTCTATGAATTATCAGTAAAATGAAGTTCCGCTGCCTATACTTAAATATTTACCTTGTTTATCTTGTACTGTTTAGCAATTTATAGAATAGAAGACGCTATGTTTAATTATTTGGGAGATTGAAACGTCACTGATTTAGAAGATTTTGTTTATACCAAAATCTAGCTTATTTCTAACCATAGTCCTCTTATAACTCAACACACTAACAAATTCATTTATTCTCAAATAGGCCCAAATCTAGAGAACAGGAGTTTCGGCGATGGTAATTTAAGATGTATACGGAGGAAAATTGCTTTGGGCCCGAATACTTTCTTCATGGTTAGATATTTTAACTTTTTTCTTATTTCTAGTGAAGTTAATGCATTTCAAAGGCATAATGTAGAACTGATATTATTTCTCGATTATCTAATGAACAACGCTTACTTCTTGCCAATTGCAAAACACATCATCAAGACTTCATTAGCGGACGAGACTCTATCGGCTTCTTGGTTAGACGCTCGCAAGGAAGAATTTAACTGATGGTTCCTTGCCCTAAGACTGTAATCTAATCCTCTACGAATTGTGTTGTGGACATTAAACGACAATCTTACTTCCTCCTTTTACACAGGAAGTTTTCCATCAACGCCTCATCAAGTGTGACGCTTGCCCTCCGAAGCTTAAGGAGACTGCACTGTGTGCCAAAACCACTTACAGCTGATACCTTCGTCGCACCTAGTGTAAGTACACAGTATTAAATGACGATTCACCTATTCCCATATCTTCAATCGGCGGTGGTCCAGCTTATCACTTAATTTTCTTGGACATATTTCCTGTTAAGATCTCAGCACTGGACCTCCCGAACGGTAGACAGCACTCGTGCTGCAGTGATCACTAAACGAGGCTGAATCATCTGTGGGCCAAACAAAACAACGGAGCAGAGTTCCTTTAACAGTTCGTTCCTTTTGCGAATGTAATGATGTTTCAACTTAAGAAGTCGTGCTTTATGAGGAGAATAAATTAACTTTTTCTCTATTACAGGGGAGAATACACCCATGTCTGAGTGTCGGTGGTTATCAACGCAGCCCTAAAACACAGATCTGAAATAACTTCTGTGGGTATATGTTTTAACGATGTTCGAAGTATGAGGTAAGATGAAGCATTCGAGATGAATTCGATAGCAAGTTAAAGATTCTGGCTCTTCAAAAATAGCTCTTTTGTGCTTGTTTGAGCGAGGTATTAACGTAGTCGCGGCTACTACTTTCTTTGCGTAAATTTCTGACCCGCAGTGAAAACAACTAAAAAATCGAAAATTTTTGGCTTTAGAAATGTTCCTTCAGCTCATAACAATTGAATGGAGGTTTTTACAGAATGTAGGTTCGGTATTAGTGATACAATTAATTTAACGGTTACAAGTACACCGTATTCACAGCATATACAGTACTTGGCCAAAAGGTAAGGACTCCACACTCCAGGCGCTTTTGATGACCTCGAACTGTGCATCTGAAGCATAATGAATCAACACCGCAAATATAATCATTCAAACAATAGTTACTGTAGAACACTGCGTGAGTTTCAACAGGACCACAAGTTCGAGCATTCCGTCGGATAGATTTCAGAGAAGGTTAGTGTGCCCACCACGCCTATTGAAAGTTGTGTAAAGGTTGCGGCCACACTGTAAGTACTGTGATGGCGGTTGGTTAATGTGTGAAAATTTTCCTGGTTTTCGCTTGATACGTAAGTTTTGTTGGTTTTTGCTTGATACATAAGTTTTGTTCGATATCTACACAAATTCAGGTGCTCATTGAAGCTATTTAGTCTAAGTGACGATTTGTTGACAGAATTTTTGTGTATCAGCATGAAAATGGTGTTGCCCACCACTCGAGGACGATAGCACCGTGGTTCGATGAAAGTCAGATGCTTTCGTTGGAACTGTACACAATATTCTTAGAATGTATCTTCTGGTAAACCTTCCGGGATGTAAGGTCGTGGTCCATGAAACTCTTCAGCTCCTAACGTTTCGTCCAGAGCTGCGCTGGACATCTTCAGAGGGGTGTTTCTCCTCCGGTGAGTCTTGCCGACTCGGCCGAACTTGCCGAGTCGGCAAGACTCACCGGAGGAGAAACACCCCTCTGAAGATGTCCAGCGCAGCTCTGGACGAAACGTTAGGAGCTGAAGAGTTTCATGGGCCACGACATTACATCCCGGAAGGTTTACCAGAAGATATGTCATCCGGTCGTGAAAGCTTTCATACTATGATTCTTAGAATGGACCAGAACGCCGACTGTGTTGCAGATCAATCCGTAGAAAACTACGACAATTTCAGAAAGACTGGAAACCAATGTTGCCTTAACTGTTATCAGACCCAAGTAGGTATCCTTCCCTGATGACAAACACTAACAACAGTAGCAAAATTCGGTCCTAAAAGCTATCAACTACATGCCTGCCCTCTTCCCTACATGCAGCAGTGTACCTTTATGTTTGCTACATAAATCCAATCACTAAACGGTATGCTACTTTGCAGAATCTATTTCATAATTTTCATCGCGACAGGGTCTGTAGCTGCGATGAATTTTCTGAATGACGTCGCGATGCCTTCAGCTCTTTGTTTCATGTACGCATGTACGATTGTACAATTTCGCCCTTCGCTCATTTTCAAGTATCTAGAGCGGAAGCATTATACATGGGATGCATTAGTGTCACTTGTGATTTTAACACAGGAACAAGTCTATCTACGCGCATTATAACTTACTTTATGGGCGATTCTTTGGTGGTACATTGTGCCATGTACGCCCTTTGCTCCCATGACTGCATGTAATTGTCACAAAATAAATTAGAAAGACCTGCTAAATGGAAAAGTCCTACACAACTTTTACCAGTTCTACGATGTAGCATCATCATCATATATATATGTATTACTGTAATGCGAAAGATCATGAAACCATACAGAAGTTTTTACCCGATTTTCATAGTTTTCAGTACTGTATCATTAATGTACTCTGATTGATTTTATATATAAGACCTTTGTAACAACTATTAAACAATGAGGAGCTCCCACAATAAAACAACAAATATTTATAAGTTACTTAAAAAAAATTACGTACTGCCACATTACACCAATGATGAACTACAGTTAAATATAATTGAGAACAAAGACGTATGTAGATCAATTACCAAATTTCTATAAAATAATCAGAATCTTCCTAGTGTAAGTATGTTAAAAACATTGACCTTATATATAAGAGCTTTGCAGCAACTGCTCGAAAGTAACGTACTGCTAAAATAGCGAAAAATTTGTTCTACTTTATTTCGTTACAATTACACGCAGTCATAGGAGCAAGGACGTACATACCATAAATAACACTAAAGAATCCTTCATAAAGTAAGTTATAACACACCCACTAAATCTAGAGATATGACTTGTTCCTATGTTAAAATCACAAGTGACACTAATCTATCCAATGTAGAATACTTCGGCTTTAGATAATTCGAAATTACATGGGGCCGAAATTGTACAATAATAGATGAAATAAAGAGAACTGCAGCTGAAGGCACCACGAAATCATTCAAAGAATCTATTTCTTCTACATACTGGTTATGCTTTTCATCATAATGATGATTTTGCTGATGTGCACAAAAGAGGACAGTTACAGCGTGCAAAACTTTATTGTACTGAATTTCTGGCGTCAAGTTGTGCTTTTGTTAACGTCAAAGTTTCCGCGGTTCTCTAGCCAACGGCTACTCCTGACCCCTGACAATGAGGAAACGCCTGCTTTGGGTCGCAAATGAGGAAGTTCCATGATAGTGGTGCTACAAGCGACAACAGTGCGATGATTGCCAAACGCAGCCTGGTCTCAAAGGGGCTGTCCCGTATCCCGCATCACTGGGTACACATTCACTATCCCCACCGTCATTATGCAGCGTTTGCCAACTATGTACATATAATACTGCCTTTCACGTGTTTTTTTTTCCACCTCGGTATACGTTAAACTTAATACAGCTGCCATTACGTGCAACAAGCTACGAACTGCGTTTATTTAACATGTCAGTGAAAGCCTAATATAAAATGAATCTCATCCCAAAGACAACACATGCGATGTAGCACACATTTTGTCTGCGGTGTGATAGTCCATCGAGATATGCAGAAAAGCATCCATCGGACAGTACGACTGCGGTGCTAGTAGTTCGAAGCTATGAGGGGCTTATTTAGTCATTGCTGCACAGCACGTAAATTGCAAGTGAAAGACAAACATCAGACTTCGAGTCTCAGCTCGGCAAGTAGCTATAATCTATCTGGAAATTTCAGTCCAAGCTGCATTAAAATAAATAAATTTCTTTGTGTTAGGTTGCTTTCGGTACGTTCGTTTTTATTTGCTTGTATGTCGGTTAATTTCATTGAAACCGACATCGTCAGGGATTTTCTTGACTAACAATACGTTTATTCATTCCGGGTGCCACAGCCAGGAATGGATTGGAAGATAATTTCGTTTTCCACCCTTGCTGTTATAAGATCACAGTCCTTCTTACCACGATTAGCTGTTTTTGCTTGTAAGCAACTGTCCTTCGATAACCGTTTCAGTTGATAGACAGAGCATCTTTAAATAAAATCCTGCAGAAGCAACACATCAAATACAGTGTTTCTTCTTATACAGCGGGACAAAACTTTGCAGAAGATGCTGAATGAAACGTCTCTGGTTCAGTAATGGCTTTGGCTATGATTCTGGGTTTCTACTAATGAGAGACAACTAAGCTCCTTGTTTCAGTTAAATTTGCCGCAAATGGCTATTGGGGTCTTCAAACTCGAATCATGTGCAACATGCCTGGAAACACAGGTCTCTGTTGGGAAACAGAGCTTAAAACATCTGTCACGTCGCTGGCGAGCATATTTGGCAGCAAGGAGTTATTATATTCGTTATATGGATGATTTCCAATTTTGTACTTTTCGTTAATATTGTATCTAAGGCTTCACAACCTTTTTATTCGTGTGTACGCTAAATACCATGTGATTAAATTTAACCCTTTTCAGTAGTAATTACAACGTCCTAATCAGGAAAATTACATGTTCATATTAATAGGTTTCATGTAAATTTTATATTGTAAACAGCAACCAGCACCAAGTATGGTTCAAAAGGATTTATTTGAATCAAACTATGACCGGTTTCGGATATCTTACAAATCCACCTTCAGATGGCTGTTACAGGTTTTCCTACTCTCTTGCTGGGCCCACGCTTTGTACTCGTTATTGGTTTACTGCACTAGGATAGACGAAGGTTTTTTGTTCACAATTCGGTAAAATTTAGTAGAGTCTTAGTTCTTTTGACCTCTAGCAAAACATTCATGGAATGGTTTTAAAGTCAGTAAAACGTGAAATGTGGTGAAAAAGTTTGTGAGACGGAATCGGCCTGTGTTTTTGTTATGAATTTTACAATTAAAAAAGTTGTGGACGTGCACTATGTGCGTGCTGTTCAATTCACCAGACAACTCTTTAAACCATACCATTCTGAATTTAATGGCAGCAAACACGATAAATATTTACGTCTACATCCATATCATACTCCGCAAGCCAACTAATGGTGTGTGGCGGAGGGTACTTTCGGTACCACTATCTGATCCCTCCAATCCCGTTCCACTCGCGAATAGTGTGTGGGGAGAATGACTGTCGGTAAGCACCTGTATGGGCTCTAATTTCCCGAATTTTCTCCTCGTGGACATTACGCGAGATGTATGTGGGGGGCAGTAATATGTTGTCCAACTCCTCCTGAAAAGTGCTGTGCCGAAATTTCAATAGTAAATCTCTCCGTGATGCACAACGCCTCTCTTGTAACGTCTGCCAGTGGAGTTTGTTTAGCATCTCCGTAACGCTCTCTCGCTAGCTAAACGAACCCGAGACGAAACGCGCCGCTCTTCGTTGGATCTTCTCTATCTCCTCTATGAGTCCTACCTGATAGGAATCCCAGACGGATGAACAATACTCAAGAATCAGGCGAACAAGCGCCTGATAAGCCACTTCTTTCGTGGATGAGTTACATCTTCTTAAGATTCTTCCCATGAATCTGAGTCTGGTGTGTGTTTTTCTCACTATCTGTTTTATGTGGTCATTCCACTTAAGATCGTTCTGGGTAGTTACGCCTAGATATTTTACAGCAGGCGCTGTCTCCAGCTGTCTGAGATCAATAATGCAAATTGTACAGTAGTGGATTTCTTTTCCTGTGTATGCGCAATATGTTACATTTATTTACATTCACGGTCAACTGCCAGAGCCTGCACCATTCATCAATTCTTTGCAGGTCGTTCTGCAAATTCTTACTATATTCTGGCGTTGCTAATTCGGTACAGTCAACTGCATCATGTGCGAATAGCCTTAAAGAGCATCCAAGGCTTTTTACTGGATCATTTATATATACTGTGAACAGCAACAGTCCTATCACACTTACCTGTAGTACTCCGGATATTACCTTTATGTCTGTCGATTTTGTTCCGATAAGAGCGACGTGTTGAGTTCTGTCTGCAAGAAAGCATGGTCCAGCTTTACACGCATGGAGGCTGTGGTGTCACCGCCAGACACCACACTTGCTAGGTGGTAGCTTAAATCGGCCGCGGTCCATTTAGTACATGTCGGACCCGCGTGTCGCCACTGTGTGATCGCAGACCGAGCGCCACCACAAGGCAGGTCTCGAGATACTGACGAGCACTCGCCCCAGTTGTACGACGACATTGCTAGCGACTATACGGACGAAGCCTTCCTCTCATTTGCCGAGAGACAGTTAGAATAGCCTTCAGCTAAGTCCATGGCTACGACCTAGCAAGGCGCCATTAGCCTTACCGTATAAATGTCTCAAGAAGAACGTTGTAAACCAACAAAGAATAAAGTTAAGTATTCGAGGAGCTGCATACTTTTCTTATTAGCATTCAATAGTTATCCTGTTCCAGACTTCACGCCAGTCGGCGTGTGTGTACGCGTGCCTTTCTTTCGGCTACCCGTCACTGTGGACTGGCTGCATTGTCAGTCCACATCAGAGGCAGTACAGACTTACGCAGTACGTTGTTTTGAAGCCAGTGTGGATGCAATTTTAAGTAGCCCAAAACATTTGGAGACTACTGTTTACGAGTGCTTCTTATGTTACATGATCGATGTTGTGAGAGTGCAGTATAATATTACTATTTATAATATAAAACGTAACTACAGATTTAATGCTCAAACTTAATATCATCATTATATGAAAAATATACCTTATTGTGCTGATGTACTGCACACACTGTTTGGTATTGTTTATGGATAATACCTGTATGAGTGATCCTAACCATTCCGTATCTTTTAGGCATGGCAACAGACACCAAAAGGAACTGAGAGACTTGCCGTGATAATCTTATCAGGATGGTATAGCGCATACGAAAATGAAACAGAAATGTTGGGGGAACTTAAATAGGAATCAATGGAAGAAGTACAACGTAGTTCCCCTGAAACCCTGTTGAATAAATTTTGGGAATCTGTACTCAAAGAAGCTATGCGATATTTATGCTGCCGTCAACGTGTATCTCGCGCAGCGATCATGAGAAAAAGATGAGAGAGATTAGAGCACATAGAGAGGTGTATAGAAAGTCATGCTCCCCTCGTTTGACACGAGAATGGAACAGGAAACAGAATCGATAGTATGGTAAGATGTATCTTTCGCCATCCACCGTGCAGTATCCTGCGGAGTATTTATGCAGATGTAAATGTAGAACTGATAGGCCACCATGAAAGAATTACTGAGTGGACGGAATTTTCATTATTTTGTGAAACGGCTCTGTAAATAATGAATCACCGTCTCGCCAAATAGCGGCGAAAAAAGAGCAAATTATTATTTTAAAATATCGATAAAACGCTGCCACTCTTCTTTTAGCACGCTGTATACAGACAACCAAGTTCCGCCCAGCACTCTCACCGTTGTTAACAATTTGGCGTTGTTAGGTACTTCCAGCACACGTCAGGCGAGGGATTTAGTGTAAGCCAGTCACCAGGCCATAACACAAGGCCCCTTCAAGGACGACGCTCTGTCTCCCGCTGAGGGACAAATGGCCGAGAAACGGTCGTCCCCACTTTACCTAACTGGCCTTCTCGTCGCCCAGTCGCTTGCTTCCCTCTCTTTCACGTCGCCGGAAATTTAGTTTTACTGTTTATTCGCATCAGTGCCGGTAACCAGTAGCGCAGTGTGGGAAAGGGAGGGAGGGAGGGAGGGAGGGTGGGAGGGGGGGGGAGGGAGGGGGAGACATGGCCCCAGGCGCCACAGATGGGGGAAGGGCTGGAAGGCAGCGGCCACGTGGATAATCCTGTCTGCAGGGTCATTACATCACATAACTGTATAGTCATATAGAATATATAGGTACTTCTGCAGAATTGAAAGGCAATTGGACAAGTGCAAGTGGTTCAAAAGAAAACAGCAAGATTAGACCTAAATAAATATACTGTAAACTGTGGCTACTAGAGCACTCAAGGTTATCTTTAGCCCAAAAACTAGAAAAGTCCTGCTATGTTGTCAGAGAGAACAGTTACTGATGAGAGTGTTAAAACTATGATCTTCTGATGGGCAGAGCAATGTCTTTAGTACACACAAACTTGTTAGTTCATATACTCACCACCAGAGGCTTTGTTGTAGCTAGTTCGTCACAGCGAAAAATTATTGTTCTTCTATTCTTCAACTTTCTTCTATACAGGTACCACCAAAGGATACAGGTTGTTGGTGTCTTTTTTTTTTCTTTTCAAATTTCGTATCTCTTACAACTTTATCCATAATCAGTTTAATGTTTTTATAAATTACACCAAACAAAAATGTTGATTCAAAAACTTTACAACACAACATGCAAAATAGGGTTACTTGCACCCAAAGTTTTTGTCAACTGATCTGGGCTCAAGCGACTGTGAATCATAGATGTAACCTCTACAAAGATAGTGGAACATCATTTCGAAAGGAGAAGAAATCCAAGGAGGAAAGTACCAGGAAAAATGAACTGGCTATACTAAAGTCTGCAAAAGTTCCTTCGAAGACCCCAGAATCTACGCCACAGTCATTAGGAGTAGTGGAACAAAGCCATTTCTTCAACAAATAATTTATTCAAAAATGTCTCTGACCACTATGGGACTTAACTTCTGAGGTCATCAGCCCCTAGAACTTAGAACTACTTAAATCTAACTAACCTAAGGACGTCACACACATCCATGCCCGAGGCAAGATTCGAACCTGCGACTGTAGCGGATGCCCAGTCAGGAAGAGCAGTTGATGGGTAGTTTTGAAGGAGTATTTTCAGGAGCCAATGAGATTCAAACTTTGACTGAAAGTTCCAGAAATCCCTTGTTTGATTGTAAGGTTGCGTGATCTGTGACGTAACACTTGTTTGTCTCTCTCTCTCTCTCTCTCTCTCTCTCTCTCTCGCCACCCGGAAGGTCTTTGTACTGGACTCGTGGTCCATTACAAGGCACCTCATTCAACAACGGACAACAATAACGACTGCTTGTGCAGTGTACAGTGGTCCTACGCCATTTCATAAAAGCATGCACGGTGGTGCGACGCAGTATTCGAATCTTCTGCTGAATAGTGAAGTATGTTTCGTGATTATTATTACCATGGGGTGTTGTTTTTTTCTCCCAGGTAGGACACTACATGGTGTTTATTAGACACCCGATATTTTCTTTTGCAGTTTTCTCATCTGTAGGACTGTGCCATGAATTCCACTGTCTTTTGAAACACATGGCCTAATAGTGCGAGTGTTCCTACTACACAGTGTCCACTTTGGACTTTAACTTAGGGGAATAAGTCAGGGCTGCTGCTTGGTAGTGCTGGCATTGTGGAAGGTGGCAGTATGCTCCGACGGAAGATAGCAGTGGCCACGGATATGATTTGCGAGTTGGAGTGGTAATCAGACGTTTTTCATTCTGGGACGTAAATGATAAGAACAGACTTGTTTACTGGGTGAGACAATACTTACAAGGGAACCTCCCCATCGCACCCCCCTCAGATTTAGTTATAAGTTGGCACAGTGGATAGGCCTTGATAAACTGAACACAGATCAATTGAGAAAACAGGAAGAAGTTGTGTGGAACTGTGAAAAAATAAGCAAAATATACAAACTGAGTAGTCCATGGGCTACATAAGCAACATCATGGACGAAGTATGCTTAAAAGCGCCGTGGTCCCGTGGCAGCGTGAGCAGCTACTGAACGAGAGATCCTTGGTTCAAGTCTTCCCTCGACTGAAAATTTTACTTTCTTTATTTTTGCATAGTTATTATCTGTCCGTTCGTTCATTGACATCTCTGTTCACTGTAATAAGTTTAGTGTCTGTGTTTTGCGACCGCACTGCAGAACCGTGCGATTAGTAGACGAAAGGACGTGCCTCTCCAATGGGAACAGAAAACATTTGATCGTAAGGTCATAGGTCAGCCGATTCCTCCACAGGAAAACACATCTGATATATTCTATACGACACTGGTGACGGCATGTGCGTCACATGACAGGAATATGTTGTCGACCCACCTAACTTGTACACTTGGCGAATGGGTAAAAAGATTCTTCTACCTTGCCCAATTTAGGTTTTCTTGTGGATGTGATAATCACTCCCAAAAAAGTGATGAAAACATAAGAGTTTGTCACATAAACTGAAAATAAAAAATTAAAATTTACACTTGATGGAAGGTTTGAACCTAGGACCTTTCGTTCCGCAACTGCTCACGTTACCACGAGACCACGACACTCCTCCGCTCCTACCGTCCTTATTGTTGCTTATCTTCCCTTGAACTACTCAGTTTGTATATTTTGCTTATTTTTTCACAGTTCTACACAACTTCTTCCTGTTTTCTCAATTGATTCGTGTTCAGTTTTTCAAGGCCTATCCACTGTGCCAACTTATAACTAAATCTGAGGGGGGTGCGATGGGGAGGTTCCCTTGTTAGAGGAAATGTAACGTGTGACATACTGCTGTACAGAATTTTCACAATACTTTAGCAATGTGAGAGCGTGTGTTTGATCAGTCGCTATGAATACCAGGAAGAATATATGTTTAGGAGGGGGTGGTCAGCAGGCAGATATTTTGCTATTGTTCACAAGGCCGCCCTGTGTCAGTTTGCAGAAAGCATTTCCATCAGTGTTTATGAATGTCCTTGACGTCAGAACACTTAATGGTTCATGAGATATTCTATAGAGGAATTTCGTTAACAAAGAACTGTTTGGTTTTACAAGTATTATGTCACTGCCTCTGCTGCAGGTGCTGAGAAAGCTTTTAGCATTAACTGCAGAATGATCAGAAATAGCCTGCTGCTCGAAGTTTTGACAATGGGAAGGTTAGAGAGCTATCTCTCAGAAGAACTTTGGCTGTGAAAATGATCGACACAGTCCATTATTTATGAACAGAGAGGATCTCTGACCGCACCTCGCCAGCTCAACCCCCCCCCCCCTCGCCCCCTTCCCCCCTCACACGCACAGGTGTTGCAAAAGTATGCTATTGGACTGTTTGCTCTCATCCGTCTATAAACATGAGTCTGATAGCATATTTGTGTTTGGATCGTGTGGAATGGACCACATCACTCTTGTGAGGTCACAACAGCACTCTGCATGCTGTCTCACATGGCAGCCACTTTGAGCGCAGCACTTAGTGCCTTACTGTAGTTCCCCCGGCAGCTGTCGGGTATGGTGACGCTCCAGTGGCGGATATAGAAAAACCTCAAGGAGGGGGCTCTAAGGCCGGCCGAAGTGGCCGTGCGGTTAAAGGCGCTGCAGTCTGGAACCGCAAGACCGCTACGGTCGCAGGTTCGAATCCTGCCTCGGGCATGAATGTTTGTGATGTCCTTAGGTTAGTTAGGTTTAACTAGTTCTAAGTTCTAGGGGACTAATGACCTCAGCAGTTGAGTCCCATAGTGCTCAGAGCCATTTGAACCATTTGAAGGGGGCTCTAAAGGTATCTTCTGCTACCTTTACTTTTACCATAATAAAAAATAATCAAGTCAAAAGCAAATTTTAAGAAAGTTTTATTTAAAACGATTATACCCATATAGAAGACAATGCCCTCTTATGATATAAAAAAGTTACGATTGTGGTTCTCTTCCTTAAATGATGACATGTATGCGCCTATTCTTCATGGCAAATTGGTTAATTACATCGTCAATAGGACGATCAATGTCAGGGTGAGTGTTCAACAGAGCTAAACCATTAAGTGCCGGCCGGAGTGGCCGTGCGGTTCTGGGCGCTACAGTCTGGAACCGAGCGACCGCTACGGTCACAGGTTCGAATCCTGCCTCAGGCATGGATGTGTGTGATGTCCTTAGGTTAGTTAGGTTTAATTAGTTCTAAGTTCTAGGCGACTAATGACCTCAGAAGTTGAGTCGCATAGTGCTCAGAGCCATTTGAACCATTTTTGAACCATTAAGTAGATCCTCCATCATCGTTGACCTCAGCTATGTCTTTGTACGCCGCAATGTTGAAAAACTTCTTTCTACTGTAACAAGAGATGCAGGTAGACAAGCAGATATTTTGTACAGCGTGTGCAAAGTAGGAAGGTCAGATCTAGGACAAACAGATAACACCTGCATAACAGAATCACGATCATTAAGAGCGTTTATGCTCGTTTGCTTGTATTGAAGAATCTCTCGCATTAGTCTCTTTTTAATCATAAAGAGTGATTCTTCTTCAAAGAACAGTAGTTCAGTTAAGCACTGATTCAGTTTATGTGCCAGATCATTACCATCATGTTTCAGTAGTTGGGGGGGGGGGCAAAAGTATGTTGAACTGTAAATGATAAATATTTTCTTCAGCAAAACGCGTGGATGGCAATGCAGGTGGCCACGCAAGAGGGGCGCCCCCTCCCCCCCGCCCCCATATGTATCCGCCACTGCCATGGTCAGCAGCATACGTGGCAGCTCAGTTACAAGCTACAGTCGTCGGCAGAGCATCAAGCGAGCCATACCATTACCCAAACACAATGCATCACCCCTCCCAGCAGCCTGGAACGTTATGCTGCACCACACTGTGCGTTACATACACAATTACAAGCGTCACATGTATTAGTTTTTAACCTCAGCTGAGCTAGCACCCAATAATTTACAAAGCTTTTTCGTGTTGTTTTTATATCAAACAGCAGGTGGCTGTTATTTACAGATGAAGTGGTGCTACTCATCGTGTGATCGTTCTTGGCATGGTGTTGTTATCAATAGCAGGTATGTGAAGTCTGATTTCTCATCATCACTGCAGTTTTTTTTTTTTTTCTTCTTTTAACACTCCATAATTTCTATGCATATACGAGTTTGGGGGTTGTTTCAGTTATCATTTTAGACTGAATCTTCTTCTTGCCAATACAGAAGTTGAGCAGAAAGATGTATTTTGACTTGTAGGTGTAGGGAGCATCCTATGAAGAGTTACTATTTATTCTGAGTCTGCCTGCTATTAGTTTCGAGTGGCATTGTGAATTTTTTCCAGTAGGGTAACACCAGTTGTGCGACATATTTGAGCCATATGCGATTTTAGGCACTTGTTCTGTAGCACTAAGCATATCGATGTGTAATTAGGAGCGATCTTTACTTCAGTTTCACACCAAAAATAAATAAAGTACATTAACTTAACCTTCCTCTCTAGCAGTTGGACAGAGACTGACCATTTTCTACCATTTCCAGGAGCAGGGTGGTGGTGCTGGGCAGTGGGTGACGTCTTAGCAGTGGGGGGAGAGGTGGGGAAGTTGAGTTAGTGGAGGTAGCCCAGCTGACCTTTACCTGCCAAAATTTCCCACCCTTTCCAGGGACTGGAGGGGGTAGGTGACATCATAGGGGTGGGGAAAACCGCCGGCCGGAATGGCCGAGCGGTTCTAGGCGCTACAGTCTGGAACCGCGCTTTGTGATTGGCTGCATCTGAAATGTGGTGAGTCTATAAAGGCCCCCCAACAAACCTCCCTCATCTTTATTCTGCTGTTGTCTACTGTGGTGGCTATACTTATTTTTGTGTCTGTTTTTTCTTTTTACAATGAAACGCAGCAGCAACATCTCCAACATTAGTGGCAAGTGCTGTAGATTTGTAGAAGACAAACTACCATATAAGTATATAAATTTTTTTCCATAGATCTCTGATTATGGTGCGGAAATAGGTAAAATTCTGTGTGTTAAATTCTATAGTGAATTTTTCGCAAGTAATTCCGTTTAGTTTCGCTCATTACAGCACAGCTTCAGGATTTTATTCTGTAGTGTGAGGAGAGAGAGGAAGAGGCGGAGGCTGGACCATGGCAGACTCTTCGGCCTGTTCCTGTTGAGCTCCAGCCTCGTGTGGAAAACCTACAGCCAGGACTGCCTTGTAAACATTTATAAAAATCTGTAATTTGTTCCTGTTGCAGTTGTAGCAGCGGTTTGAGGCTCAAAATTTTATTTCATGCTTGTCCTTGTTACAGATTACATGCCAAGAATGCTGGCTGAACTGGAGGCTACAAAAAAACGACAACAGCAACAGCCTCCAGCTGAGAATAATCAGCTATAACAGTTGCATAAGTACAGAGAAAATATATCTGTAGTAGCTGTATAATCTTTCGGCATGTGTGAGTGTGTGTGTAATTCAATATTCAAAACAAAAATATATATTTTGGCTTGTTACAGCAACCATTGTAGAGTCGCTTGAGTTTGTAGACAGGCAGCTGGACACTGTTACCCAGTAACAACAAGAGCTGAAACAGCCCCCAGCAGACAATGAGACATCAGAGCAGCCTCGTAAGTAGGAATAAACAAATTACTGTAGTGTTAAATATATTTTTTGTGTTCATAGTCTAGGAGAGAGGAGGTAGTTCTCTAACAAATCAGTAAGTTGTTACAGCCGCCGGACGGGGTGGCCGAGCGGTTCTAGGCGCTACAGTTTGGAAACGCGCGACCGCTACGGTCACAGGTTCGAATCCTGCCTCGTGCATGGATGGGTGTGATGTCCTTAGGTTAGTTAGGTTTAAGTAGTTCTAAGTTCTATGGGACTGATGACCTTAGAAGTTAAGTCCCAAAGTGCTCAGAGCCATTTGAACCATTTGTTACAGCCCTCGACTTCCGCATGGTTTGCCGGCAGCTGTGAGACAGTTCAGCACCCCACGCTTTTGATCTGTTGGTATACACCCCAGCGATCACCATCTATATTCAATGTTGCAGTATTTATGTGGAAGACCACTTCATTCGGTAGCAATACCATACCTCTTTTTATAAAGCTTCTATGGTTTTTAACATGGATATCGTTAGCGATACGTGCGCCGGTAGAAGCAAGACCGCCTGTGACGGTAACATAGCCGATGCAATCGTGGTTTCTTAATAGCTGGTCGCTTTTAAGACGATTACGTCTCTGTTGCTAAGACACACTAGCACCACTAGCATGAAAAACAAATGAGACATGTCCGCCCATCGCGGATTTTCGCTAAATACTGTTTGCTATAACGAGGATTCAGTTATTGGCGAAGTATTACACTTAGTAGGGGATATGTAATAGATTCCCTGTGATCAGCAGGCTTAAAAAGTATGTGTTCTGTGATCAGTATTCCGACATGTGCAAAGAAAATTACTGTCGTAAGGAAGGTGTGGATTTGACATGGAAAATTGTGATAGCCGTAAGAAGGATGAAAGATTTCTTTACATGGAAATTTATGTCCAGTCATAAAGAGGATATAGATATCTATATTTCCAGAGCCACAGTCGTCAGGAGGGGATATTTCTGATACTTTTCTCGTTGTCAAATATCGTCAGATTGTGATTGCAATCGTAATATTTACTTGTACGTACAGTGATAAAATATATGTGGCTCGTTTCCTAGGACGATTCTGCCTAGGGTGCAAGAGCGATTGTTGCGGCGGTAGCCTGTGAGCGGAACGATTGACATTTCCGAACTGGACGGGCTGGAGTACAAGAATGCAGCTGACCTAACCCTGTCGCCCTCTAGACGGGTAAATAGCGAACTGTCTGACATTCGTATTCGTTAAAAAAACATGAGAGGAATTACCAGTTCCCTCTATTTTCTCGAGTTTTCACGTAAAGATCTTTGCAGATGAGATAAGTTTCTAGTTACTCAGTGGGGTGCAACACGTTCCACCTCGCTGCATCTCGTTAAGGTTTTGGGTTTCTAGACAAATAATTTCCACTCTTTATCTTCGGAGTTATACTATGTAAGCGGTCGGTAGCATACTGATATGTGCGCATATGGTATGATGTTCTGGCAAACCATGTGAAAATACATATTGTAATCCCATAGTATGGAGATGGATGTAGAAAGCATGGCAGCAAGGCAGCAAGCAGGTTGGGGCCGGAAAGACTAAAATCTTCGTGCCGAGGGGAAACAGCCCAGCCCTTGTATAGCATTTCGAGGAGTGACCATTCTGCGTGGAGGATGCTCTGATCACGTGTTGGCCCAGAATGTGTGGGAGGACAGTTGACTCGTGACTGTTGGCCACGGTGGATGACCGAGAGACCTCGCTGGAAATATCTTGTGCTGCGACTATATGTACGGTCATGTGCTTATGTATTTTTGGGATATGGTTGTCTTCGCGGTATATGTACGAGTATCTAGATGTCGACAGCTGTATGCAGAAGTGATGATTTTCTATGTTGCAGTATACGAATTGTGTTTACTACATCGATATGGTATGTGGCGATATAGTCCAACTGGAGATCACTTTCATCTTGAAAAATTCAAGCTCTCCCGGACAGTAGCAGATCAGTGTAATCGAGGAAGTGTCTTTGGCGGTAGTTTCCCTATTTCATGATCTGTAGACCATTTTGTAGGGTTTAACTGTCAGTGCAATATGGCTGCTGTATGTTTTTTTCTCGATCTGTACAAAATAGCGTTCCCTCTGAAAATCTCATAATATGTCAGGCTGCAGAAAAAAATGGTGGTCAGTGCTCCCACACAGGCAGCAGCATCAGCAGTTTGGCGGGAAAATACACTAAACACCAATCACAATGCTCCATTCACAAGACATGCCTTGTGCGTGGCATAGAAGCCTCTACAGACAGGTTCGAACAAGTCAGGGTATCTCCAGAAAGTTCTGTGACGTCTGAGAGTAATGTGATGTGTTCTTTGTTCAAGTGTTCGGAGACATGTCAAAGCAGACCATCCATCTCTGGTGGGATGCTGTCCCTGATCCGCCATTGTGGCTTTAGAACATTTGCAGACCAGCAGCTGTAGGACACCGAATATTTCAACCATTTCACTCGCCTGTAGGACAGTGCTTCGAATTCTGTTTGTGTAATTGTTCTGATTTTCCCGTTTGTGCTTAGATACCAGTGAGTGCTTCAGGAAGTGAGAAAAATAACGTCCGTGACCCCAGCAGCAGCAAATATGAAACTAAGCCCAATCACTGTTTCAGAAAAGTGATGAACGTCACAGCGGCTGTAGGACTAAGAAATTTGCAGCTAAAATTCGGAAAGTGGTGAGCGTCCAGTTTAGAGTTACAGAGATATTTATTTCGACTTCCAAACATCTTCGGTTTAGTGTGTAAAATCAGTTATTGAAGCTGGTATCGGCTTCTGGATCTGTTTACTACAAAATGGCGTGAATCCAAATCAAATGGCTCTGAGCACTATGGAACTTAACATCTATGGTCATCAGTCCCCTAGAACTTAGAACTATTTAAACCTAACTAACCTAAGGACATCACACAACACCCATTCATCACGAGGGCGCGAATTGTTTCAGGGAGGTTTCAAAAGTGTGCAGCAAACGTTTTAGAGTCTCTGTTCAAGTTTGGCGGTTGTGGTATTCCTCGGAATAAAACGTGTAAAGCCGGCCGCTGTGGCCGAGCCGTTCTAGGCGCTTCAGTTCGGAACCGCTCTGTTGCTACGGTCGCCGGTTCGAATCCTGCCTCGGGCATGGATGTGTGTGATGTCCTTAGGTTAGTTAGGTTTAAGTTCTACGGGACTGACGACCTCAGATGTTAAGTCCCATAGTGCTTAGTGTCATCTGAACCATTTTTGAAAACGTGTAACTGTCTAAATATTTTTGCGCTATCTGCAGAGCTCTCTCTCTCTCCCCCTCCCTACTCCCTTTCTTAGTTCCTGTGACACTTCAAGTTGTATATATGTCAATATTCCGCACATTCCTTAGACACCAGAAGCAATAACTCCTGAAGCAGTTCATGTCCAACGACAATGGGTATCTGTAAACCAGGGGTGGGAAGGAGGAATTCCATGGGTATTTCCAGTGTGACACGAAGCATGCAAATGCTCCTGCGGCTGCTGTGTGGTGTGCCATGAGTCCAGCAAATGGCCTCTCTTCCAGAAAAGTGTGGTGACCCTGGGGTGAACGTCTTGCCTCTTGCACTTCAGAAGAGTGACTGGACTTTTATCGAATGATCTACTGTTACAGTACCCGCATTTATCAACATGAGTTCTGAAGTGTAACAGCCCCATCCTGCTGCGTGTTCATTATTTGATTAAATGTATTCGTCTTCTCCAAATATCATTTCTATCAACACAGTCCTCAGATGCATGATCATAGCTAATACACTCATTAAACTACTCCTTCTCCAACACAGACATCTCATCCAGTCCATCCTCCCAGTCCAGCAGCTAGACACAGACTGAGTCATTTTTCCGCCATTTTTCCCCAGACTGTTACCTTGGGTTGCGTTTCGGGAGGGGTGAGGGGCAGGGCCAGCAACGCCCTCTGCTGGTGGTGGTGTGAACTAGGTCAGTTCCACTCCGGACCTCATAGTGAACATGCTGGATGGTGCTAAGAAGTCAAACTGTTTAAATAAACAGTGCAGACAAAATAAGACATATGCCCATCCTATCTGGCAGCTCAACACAGACAGTCCTTTTCCTGCCAGTTTCCATATGGGGGAGGTCAAGAGTGGGGAGGGGAAGGTCAGGAGTGGTGGGGTTAGGTTGGTGGATTTTGCTGTGTTGACCTATTTTCCCGACAAAATTTGAACTTCCAGCCATGACGTCATTTCAACGTTGCCTCATCTATGGCAGCCATCTTGGATTCGCTATCTTGAATAAATATGGCAACAATGCAATGTGGAGTGACACCCCTGTTGCCCTACTACTATTGTTCATGACTGGTTGTCGAGGAGGAGACATTACTTGCCGAGGAGGAGACATTACTTGCTGCAGCAACTTTCAGTCAAGGATTCTAAGAATAGTGCAGAATGAGAATTCCTAGATCGCTGCAAGGATGTACGGAGAAAAGTTTTGCAAGACGTTTCATTGTAACTGAAAGAAATTTATCGCCATGCATAGAAACTTGAGACACAAATATATTTAGTCCATAGAGAACTAGCCATGGTTCTCGACAAAGAAGTGTTCGCACAGTAGAATTTGAAGAGAAACTGTTAGGTCATGCGGCAGAAGTTTCATGAAGGAATTTTTCAATGTTCCCATGAAATGCACACTTCGAAGTGCACAGTGTGGAGAGTACTGGTGGACAGCAAATTAGCTCCTTTACGTAAGCAACGTGTGAAAGAGACTGAGCCAAACGATTTCGAATTCACAGTTCATTCCTGTCAATGGGTTATTCAACACAGTACCGCAATGCTGATCTTCCTACGGTTTATATTGTTCACACATGAGACCCCTTCAAACGAAGATGGTGTTTTTAAATGTCGCAAAAGCTACGGTGAACGGACGAAAATCCGTAAGCCACGCTCGTCTCCATCGACAAGTAGGCTGGCATTGTACAGCATCTCAACTAACGGAATCTTATCATCTCCTACCCCTCTCGAATGATAACGTTCCCTGGAGTTCATTAGAGATGTGCTAAAACACTTGTTTAATAGAAAGTAATATAAATATTCTGAAGATAGATGATAAGTGGTTTCTTTACTGAATTAGCTTAGTGCATGAAATAAAGAAGCAACAACATAGTCTAAATATCAGTGCATTATTTACATATGCCAAGTATCACAAGCAATTTTTATCACAAGCAATTTTAGTATTGTTCTCTTAACGAAAAATAATAAAAGGTCTCGAACTGCTCGTGATACGCTTCGACATATCCGAAAGAAGTTGAAAGAACAATCATAAATTATGACCAAATGAACATGACCCTGAAACTGTACATATTCCACATTAAAGTCAGTGTCCTTTGATAACTTTCTCATGGACAAGCGCCTGAAATCGGCATGTTTCGAATTTAATGTCATCCCAAACCCTTCACACGATGACAAGTGCCCAAAATTGGCGGCAGTGCCAAATCGACACTGACAGCAAGTGAGTATGAGCGGTTTGCACCTACAGTATGTTACAATGGAACAATATGTGCAAGTTATTGCTTATTCATAAGCGAATTACACAATAGTGCTTTCACAACAAGAGCAACCTATATTGATAGCAATACTAATGTGTTCTCCTCATTTGAGAGACCGTAAATATCACATATATATCAATGGGGAGTGTAGGTGCACTGGAAGGCAACGAATTAACGGTAGTTAATCGCTGAAGACACTGAAATACATTTCACAAATTGAAAATGGCGCTAATTTAAATTGGTAACTTTGTAAGGGAATTGTGATCAAAGCATAAACATAGTATCCATCACTCGCTAGATAACAGAAATCAAGTACGATAGTCAACAATAGCACGAGAAAACAACAGTAACTGCAGTCTCGGTCCGTAAATGCAAAAACAGATAAGTATTAAGTAAAGTAACTGGTACCTCTATATGGCGAACTATTCCTGAAGCCTACAACCACCATTACTTTCAGAATTTAGCAAAAATTGTTAGCAAAAATTGCGATTAAATGTAAAATATCTTACCAAGTCCGCTGCCTCCTTGCCCTCACTCGTCAAATGCCGCGATGCGAGCAGGAGACGACGAAGGGAAGGCCGAAATCTTACATTCCGGGCTGCATACGATTTCGTGCAGGAATATCTTGTTACACTGGCTCAGTTTGGGCGTTGCACACATTTACAAATATATGACACAGAAACAAGCAGAAATGTTAATCTAATCTGTTGCAGACGGATAATACGTCGCGCCCTGACCGAGTTTCACATAATTTCTTCATTGACAACACTGGCGAATTAGCTCGTTCGTGAATGCGTCAAACAGACACTCTTATCACAAACGACAACTAACAAATCGTTGGCGCGTGTGGTGTGATCCTTCGCCTTCTGGAGCGCTTTAGAGCCTGTATCACACTGACGACCGATAACAGAGATACCATGGCACAGAGTATCTTCTTAAGCAAGTAATTAGCTAAGCCTAGAGTGTGTTCAGTTACGTGTGATATGGTGCGGCGCACGCGATCCCGCTACGAGACGTAATTGTAGGCGAAGGGACAGTGAGCAGGGAGCAGGGTTGGCTCCAGGGATTTTGCCGCCTCATGCAGAATTTTCGAGCACCCCTTCCACCCCACCCCCCCCAGTCCTCCCCCTCCTTGCATTTTCAGACACAGTCAACAGTTTTCACAATATCATTCCTCCATGAGGTTTCATTTTTGCGTACTACACTCACTCACACGTCTTTTTGACGTGAATACGTCTTTAAAACCAGAGCCAGGTATGGGGCACTAGTCAGTGAAATAGATATGAAAGATTTACAGTGAAATAATTTTGAGTTCTAACTCCAAAATTAAGTTATATCACTTGCAAAGTATGCAACCAAAATCTGTTCAATTCCTCCCGTTGTTTGAGCAGATGGAAGCGAGCGGTGCGAGACTTTTAGCAACCAACTCAGCTGGGTACTGCATTGCCGAAAGTATAGTTGTTTCTGCTGTACAAAGTAGGACAGCAAGTGACTTACATAAAAATGCCGTATTTGATGAAAAAAGTGTATAAATTGCCAATGTCTATTTAGTATTATAGTACATAGAGGAAAACGGCTATTGTCGAATATCGAGAAAGCATGCTTTCCGACATGCAAATCATTATTTACGACTCAAAACAAGCAGATTTGAAAGCACTTCCATTCATTTTACAGAAAAATAACATTTCTATGCTAAATAAAGTCGTTAGAATGCACAGAGTGTAAAATACGACGGAACTGGATAAACAGTTAGTGCATTTTACTTGCTTCAGTTCAAGAATAAGCTTTGACGGGTTTTTCCCATATTATCTTAAATATTAATACCTACTGATTAAGGCTTCTACATCGAGAAAAAAAGGAAGAAGTTGCAAAGCCGAAAAAAATTAATTTAAGGATCGTGAGAAGGAGAGCAATTCTTCCAAGCTGACGCAGATATATTTCAAGTGTAGTGTTGGTGCATGTTAGAAACAGAGTTGCCAACACTAACAGTTGCAGTCTTTCACAGACACAACCAAGGTGACTAACCCCAGCGTTTCCTTTGTCATAATGCAATGTTGAAATCTGACGAATGTCCCACATAGAGACTCTCATTTACTCACAGGCTCACAGAACACATAATAAAATAAATATTGATTTTAATAGTTCTCTCTGAAGTTATTCTAGATTTCATACTACGAAAAATGTAGGGTATTTGAAATTTTTAAATTAAATTTCAATTAAATAATTCTATATCCTGATACATTAGGTAAGTATTTCAACTGACAACCAAAAACAAGTCATAAATGTCCCCAGGAGAATTTACTTTCTTAAGTGTAGATTTTCTATCTCCGAAAATATGCCCGCTAGAAAGCTCAGATTTTTCACACCACCTTCCTATTAAAAACAAAGTTCAGTACACAAATTTTGAAAGCAATTCTACAGAAACTACTATCCTTTATTTAGATTCTTATAGGTGGTGAATGTACGCGTTCAGTAAGAGACATTGAATAGCTTTTCCTCGGCAGGCAGTGACAGATGCACGTGTGTCTCCCGGGTACGCCGCTAGATGTCAGCCCCCGAAGTTACATATAGCAAACTATCCTAAAACAAACGTTTGCTCGAAACAACTTGCGACGGTAAATGCCATTGACAATTTCCAGTAAGACACTAGATTTTATGAATGATTTATATTTACAACTTAATCTCATAGTTCCTCATTTACACAAATCTTTCATTGTCATGTTTAATACATTTGTTTGGAATTATATTAAAATGTATGATTTTGCCGGCCCCAAAACCCTACTGCATTGGGCGATGTCACAGTTCGCTTCCCCATCCCACTGTCCTTCCCAGATTCGCAATAATCCGCGAGATAAGGTCCTGGCATCACTTATCACAGCCCTGCAGCAATTCAATTGGCCCCGGATACATTCGAAGACCCGACCAATGGACTAGAAATCTGCACCGCTAACAATCTCCATTTTACCTCCAACTAATTCTCTTCGGCGCTCTCAGAAATTTCGACAAAAAAACAGATCGCGGGAAAACAGTTCAAAGATATGAAGTTCAGAAATTCACACCGAACTCAGACAGTCCAGTTTCCAAAGAAACAATACGACTTATTTCCACTCTAATAAGCCTAGCTATTACCGCTTGCTCGATCATCATCCTCTACAGTTAACTGTAATTTGCTCGACCTAAAACAAAGTTGCCGTCGGATAACCACTCTAACGTGGGCTAATTAATGGTACCCCGACTTCGGAAGTCACAAGTGCCTTTCCGTAAATCTGCTGCCGCATAATCAGGTTAAATGAACACGCCTGACAACTAAATTACCCCACTACGGTCTACGACTCCTAGATATCCGCAACTGTACAAATTTCTTAAAAATTTAGGCCTCTCACGCCGTCAGCGCAGTCGTTACAGAACGATTGGCGTTTTTCTCCTCCACGAAAATTCTCATAATTTCAGCAGCATTTATAGCCAGTGAGAACTTTTTGTTCAGCTCTACGGCCTAGCATAGAAGCTCGTAAACTAATTTTATGAACTAATTATCAGCTGACTTTCCGTGAATTCATGAGAAATCCTTTAAATGCTGGTTGGTGTAAGGGTTATCCCTGAAACTTCAAGGAAGAATGCATCTTGCAGTGAAAGTTTTACATATCTCACTATGCACCCGGCCGGTGTGGCCGAGCGGTTCTAGGCGCTTCAGTCTGGAACCGCGCGACCGCTACGGTCACAGGTTCGAATCCTGCCTCGGGCATGGATGTGTGTGATGTCCTTAGGTTAGTTAGGTTTAAGTAGTTCTAAGTTCTAGGGGACTGATGACCTTAGAAGTTAAGTCCCATAGTGCTCAGAGCCATTTGAACCCACTATGCATTGATTTGGGAGAAATCTCACCATCCCTCTTAAGTCTGCCGTCAGAGAGAGTATCTCGACCCCCATTCGGCACAGAACATCTTCCGAGTATCTCGCTCAGGTAGGCACCCATATGGATTACGACATTCCTCGCGCTTTTTCCCTTAAGCCACCTTCACACGGAATGTTTATCTCTCCGTGAAGCACGCCAGAGGTGGTATCCGAAGTGGTTGCTGCACGCTCTGAAACGACTTCCTACGTCTCACGGAACGTGCTCCTCATCGTGATTTGCGACCGAGCGCTCGAGCACTCTCCAGTGGCAGTGACCAGCCCCACCTGGCGCACTAAAGACTCCATTTCCTTACGAAAATGGACGCGTGTGAAACAGTTGCGTTAAGTTTGTTATCGATAGTCGAAGAAGAGCTGAGAAAGTCGTGCATGAGAATCTGTCGCCCAGGCTTGAACAGCGAATTAATGGAAGAGGAAAACTACGTATGCTGCACAACGATCTGAAAATACATATGGTACTAGAACACGCTATTCGTTATCTCAAATGAATCTTCATCACATTTTCAGCTTTAAACTGAATATAGTAAAAGTAAAATATTTAAAATCAGTCTGTACATGCATGGTATCCATATTCTCCATGTGGTACTATCTACGATTACTCTGACAGAATGTACATCACATAGGCTTCAAGATCGAGATTCATTTTGAAATTTCATTCAAATAGAAGAGATTTTTTTCGAAGCTACTCACCATCACTGAAAAAGATATTTACCGGCAAGATATCAAAATGGGCAATCCATAAAACCAAGAAAGAAATTTTCATAATAACAAAACTTTCCAGCGTATAACTGGGGTTTACTATCTGACACAGACTGCCTTAAGATTTCTGATTACTGGGGACCATTCCGTTCGTTGGCCACTGCAACAACTATTGCACCAAATACATTATTTATAATACATAACATCGGGTATTGCAGATCATAGATCTATTAAACTAATAATAATCTCTCAGAATCCCTTAGAAAACGAAAGATAAAAAAGAACTGTATATAGCTGAATGCGAACTTGGTATCTTTCTCTTCGTGGTTCAACACGATATAAATTACGCTACAGTTTCAACATTACAACAGAGTCTATGTTACATCGTATACGATTTTTACAAATGTCTACAGACAGTAACTACAGCATGGAAGTTAAAATTCGAAAAGCATCAAATATGAGAAGCTTTTGATTACTGTTGTGTGGTTTGCAGTCATTTTATTATTATAACTAATTGTACTAGAACTTCATATTATTTAATCCAATCTGGTGTCTCCTAAGTACTGCTAGTGACGTAAAACCGAGAGTGAATCCCATTACCCACGTTCCTCTCCATGAAGCAAAAATCTGAATGGCAGATTCTTCATGCTTCGCAGTGTAGCGGAACGCTAAATTCCACGCTGTGACGTCACCAGTTCCTCGTCCAAGGACGTTTCCACGTCTCGTGAGAGGATGCCTTTGCTGGCGTTGAAGTTGCCGTTGTTAGGAACCAGTTGCATCTAGAGTAGGTAGTGTAAGTGGTGTACTGTTTTCAGACCAGTGATCGAATCTTGGAATCTTTCAGAAATAAGTTGGGTTGCTACAGGGCTTCGATTATTGACACTGGAGTCGTGAAAGGTACAACCTAATCTTCCGAGTCAAAGCGAGGCCAGCGACCTATATTTAGAATGATTTGGTAATGTAGCAGACAAGAGAATTAATGTGGGTGCGCTAATAAAGGTTTCCGATTAAATTGGCTGAGCAATACGTCACGTAATTTGTTTCGCGCGCCGCTCAACGCCAGGAATGTGTGAATTCAGGACGCCAGTGTGTCTTCGGTGCAACGCCAAGGAGGTACCAAGGCACGAACGAAAGGAACATTTTAAGAGTGCCATTGCTAATGTTTGGAAACATGTGCCAGCTACAGTGCAGTGAAAAGAATTCTGTGTGCATGACAGTTATGAACTGAGACAATCACAGTCTCCACTGTGACCATCATGACAACGCACCTGTCACGTACGGAAACCTTTTTTTGCAGTTTTTGCTTATTTCCGATACCCTTTTTAAGAAATCTGGTTTTTCATTTACACAACACTGCAGTGCGTACCAATGGAATCCATAAATCAGTAAGTATTTGTATCTCCTTAAATAAATCATTTACTACAAGAGCTTTTTCTTCAAGGTACGACTGTTCTCAAAATTAAAGCCTCAGTGTACATCCGACGACGCTTTGTGCAGATGTGTTGCACAGTGTCTGTAGAACGCCCACCGATCGCGTCACGACGCCCTCTTCAGTTCTGAATTCACAGCGAGCATGTAAAGATGCCTAGAAAATAGTGTCTCCCGCACAGTAAAAGTGCCTGTGAGGGATTTTACCTGATTTCATGCAGCACACAGCATAACTGTCACGCATTTCCCATTTCATGACAGTTCTCGGCGGCACGCTGCAGGGACAATAAGGACGCCGGCAGCGTTTTCGATGGGAAGTGTTAGATCACCCACGATACAGCCCGGACTTCGCTCCCTCTAATTTTCTTCACTGTTCACATGAACCACTGTCTATGAAGACAACATTTCGGCACAGACAACAACCTGCAGATCGGCATAGAGAATTGGTAGAAAGCACAGGCGGCAGCCTTCTATGACGAGCGTATTGAAAAGTTGGTAGAATTCTACGAGGAATGTCTCAGTCGGAGCAGCGACAGTTATGCCGTGTGGGCTGCATGAAATCAGGTAAAATCCCTCACAGGCACTTTTAATGTGCGGGAGACATTATTTTCTAGGCATCTTTACATGCTCACTGTGAATTCAGAACTGAAGAGGGCGTCGTGACGCGCTGGAAGGTGTAACTAACGGTTGCCAACAAAACATTTTTGATTTTCATTGTGTTTCCCATTTCACGACCGACCGCACTTTACTTTCCGAGTAGCCCAAGCATATAACAGGTATTGAGATTAATGCATTTATCTAATTATCTCTCTAGACTAAACGCTGTTTGACAGACCTCGGAAGGCCCAACGACCGACGTGTCATCCTCAGCCTAATGGTGTCATCGCATGTGGATAAGGAGGGGCGTCGAATCATAATATCCCTCTCACGCCCGTTGTCAGTTTTCGTTACCTGGAACCGCAACTATTCGGTCAAGTAACTTCTCAATTGCCATCACTAGGCTGAATGCGCCCGATAGGTCAACAGCGCATGGCAGCGCGGATGGTCACCGATGGTACCAACCACGCTCGACAGTGCTTAACTTCTGCTGACTGACGGGAACCGGTGTATCCACAGCGGAACGGCCGTTGAATAATTCTCTCAGTATACAAAATTTGACAAATGGGCACCGTACTTCGTCGGAGTTGAATAGTTTGGGGTGGCTCTGAGCACTATGGGACTTAACATCTGAGGTCATCAGTCCCCTAGAACTTAGAACTACTTAAACCTAACTAACCTAAGAACATCACACACATTGATGCCCGAGGCAGGATTCGAACCTGCGACCGTAGCGGTCACGCGGTTCCAGACTGAAGCGCCTACAACCACTCGGCCACACAGGCCGGCTGAACAGTTTGGGGCGAGGTACTTTTTCATCTGAATTAAGAAGCGATAATAAAGCTCATCTGAAATGTACCCAACACAAATCCTTGTGAATAACTTTCTCAGCCTACCACCCACCTTCTTTTCAGTTCTGAGCACAGGTTGAGAACGTAAATATGCCTGGAACAATAGTCTCCCGCCAAGTGTGAAGTTCGTGCTGTCATTCGATTTCTTCATGCTGAGTGATTCCGCCTGATTTCATGCAGACTACATAACATAACTGTCATGCGTGACAGCAAAGTGCGGCTATAGTGCAGAACTTTGAAGCACGATGTGCAGTGGTTCACGATGCAAGCGGTCAGAGAAGGTAGCGATTGTCAACCGATGATCTTGTTCGGCGAGGGGATGAGACGATTCGAGCAAATTGTCTACGTATGGCAGTTCAGAACAAGCGAAGAGGAATGTTGCCATCGTGCACTGTCCTCCTTCATGACAATGCTCGGTCGCACACTGCAGTCGCATCGAAGACTCTCCTGCAGTGTTTTCGATGGGAAATGTTTGATCACCTGCCAAACAGGTGTCTGATTTTCATTTGGTCACATGAACCGCTGGGCATGAAGAGAGTGTTTTGTCACAGACAACGGGCTGCCGACCAGTTTAGAGAACTGGCAGTAAGTTTGCAGAATGCTATGGCATATATGTAAGTCGGAGCGGCGACTATGTAGAAAAATAGCTGGAAGGTGTATGTGGTTGCCGTCCCGTGACCGATCGGACTACGAAAACAAAAATAGCACTCGTATTACCACTTTGTTAGTGTAGTTCATGTCTTCTAGTCGCGCATTAAGTCACGGTGTTAGGACTTGCTGCAGTAAAAATGATGAATAATGCGAAATTTTAGCTCGCGTGACACAGCCATTAGGAATTCTGTTTGTTACAACGTGATGCGTGGCTAATCTGGGACAGCTACGATAGCCGAGTGTCAAAACTTGGAAAATGATGAAAGTTATCGCATCGTAGAGAAGAATCGATATGCCGAAATGAGTGGAGCGGGAGCCACTAGAGAGACCGCATGCGCCACTGTGATGACAGGGCAAGACCGCGGGGACCAGTGCCGCAATTAATTAAAAATGCCGCCAGCGTCGCGTTGCGTCCACATATGGCAGCACAGACAATGGCGGCGGTCCGTCATGCACGCCTCACTCCTAATACGACAGCGGACAACTGCCTGCGTCCCCAGCTGGCCGCTTCGGCGCGCCTGGACGACAAATTCGTGAGAACCCAAGCACTCCGCCCAAAGAGGGAAGTTGCCGCCTGCTTCCCCCTGCTTTACTACTTCTGAGTTTCTTACGGCTTCCCTTCAGCCTTCCACATATGTTTGCCAAATTCCTGAGCAGAGGCCTTTCTTGTCATATTCTTCTCAGCTACGTTGACTCACTCATCACATTTAACGTCCGACATTACACATAGTACTTTTTCTCTGCTTGAGACATCGGGAAATTCAAGTTCCAGCAGTAATAATAATAATGTACATATATTATAAAACATATGTATGTATGTATGTATGTATCTGTGTATGTTCCACATCTCTGTATCGATTTCAAGAATACAAGTACACATATTACTTACTGTCAGGAAACAATCGCTGTGGGGGTAAGAACCATCTACCTATCATAGTTCAGGAGACATTTCTTCAAAGACACCGATCTTCGTGAAAAACTGCCGCAATGTGCGTGATGTTTAAATTTATTACTTCTTTGCTACCAACTCTACTCGCAACATATTTTGAAACAGCATCCAAATATGCCGCCGAATGTACCAACACAAATATATCACTGTACTACACGTAGTTCAACAGATATGACGTCACAAACACAGAGTTGCGTGAAAAAATGCCCCACCATGCATGAAGTTTTAATACGTTCATTCTTTACTACTAAGACCCTCCTACAGTCGAGTCAACATAAGAATATCCCTAACGTTTAGAGGTGCTTTTGACAGCTTTCAACTGCGAAGCGCAAACGGCTGTAGACGAAAACAATAGCCGTCTGTAGATCTGAGCATAAAGTTCAGCTAGTCGTCATAGCGAGCGCATACCGGATCGCACACGAGACTAAAATCTATACAGTTAAATGGATTTATTGCCTCGGACGGTCGCTGGTTCCGCTGGCGAGGATGTAAAATGTTGAAACAGTGCTCCGCGGCGTTTGTTAGAAGAAGTACCATGCATGAACCATCTAAATGCTGAGGCTAAATCCACGTCACACTCGGCGGCGGCGGCGGCGACGACGACGACGACGACGCAGTGCTTCGAACCATCGCCTCCAGGCAATGTATTGTCTGTTTTAGTAGTGCAGGGCACATGGGCCAGTATTTACGGAGTTTTCTTTTGTCACTAAACTATAGTTTAATTTTCGATAACGACAACACAGGGGTTTGAATCATCGCCTGCAGGCAATGCACTGTTTCCTTTCGTACTCGAATCACATGGGCCGGTATTTATAATTGTTATTTTGTCAGTATAGCTTAAATTTCGTATGGGTACATCTTGTTATTTGACCAGAGTCATGCTACCTGTGATAGGTTCCTGGTTCCGATCTTCTAATTTACCTACCTCCATAGTGCTTCATGGGTATAAAAATAAAACTGTTTTATTTTCTTAAAAAACACTAAGAAATTTCTGTTATCTTGAAAAACAATTTGCCGATTGAGTCTAGTTAAAAAGGTTCCTCATTTAACTGTTGCACAATGTTGTAACTGAAGTCCAGTTTCATGGAAAGTTAAATCCATGCATTTTATAAAAATGGATGTGTGTGTGTGTGTGTGTGTGTGTGTGTGTGTGTGTGTGTGTGTGTGTGCGTTCCACATCTCCTCCTGAGCCACCGGACCGATTTCAAGCAAACTTGGTACACATATACCTTATTGTCAGGTGATAATCGCAGTGGGGGTAAGAACCACCTACCTATAAAGGGGTAGGAGTGTGAGTGAATAAGGGGCGTCGCTCGCGATGCATGAATTCCCAGTTTATTTACCCAGTATTTCAGAATGAGAGTACTTAGTGAAATGCACCAAACTTTACACATAATTTCAAACCTTTACAATTTTTTTCTCTCTGAAACCGCTACAAAATGACGAAAGAAAAATGTTTATCGCTTATTATTTTTCCGCTGTTCATGCAGTAAAGTACCGCATGAAACTGTAATTTATTACTTCTTCATTACTAACTGTAGTCGTGACACATTTTACAGACAGTATGCACATATACCACTGAATGTAAGTGCAAAATTATATCACTCTACAACACATAGTTCAGGTGATGTGACGTCATAAACAATTAGATGAGTGACAAACTGCCGCATCATGCATAACGCTTAAATTTATTACTTCGTCGCTATTAATTACATTTGCACACATTTTTTAGACAATATACACATATGCCGCTGAATGTACCTACAAAATTATATCGTTGTATGACATACAGTTCAGGAGATACGTCGTCATGAACACTAAGCAGAAGGCCAGATGCTGCGTCGTGTACGGGCGTGGACGCACAGCTATAAATTAATAGTTGGGCAACGCCGTGGTTTCTCCTCTAGTTTTAATACAAAAGTTACTTTTATATTCAAGAAACGTCCATGATAACTGGTGAAATTATATGTAGCACGTCACTGTTTGCAAAGTGTGGCAAGTGTATATTTGTTTAAGTGTATTTGTGAATGTGAAATGTGTATGTTAAAAAAAAAAAAGTAGGGCAGCAGATTAACTTCCTCGGTTACTTTAGACGTTGTAGGCGAGTGTTTTCTGATTATTTAGTGTCTCACAGTGTAGAACATAATCAGTGCTACAGATAATTGTTGCTTCAATAGTTTTCTCACGAAATAGTTAATCAAAAAATCTCTTCGTCCAAGCCTCGAAGGCCCAAGGGATGTCGGACCGACCGCCGTTAACATCCTCTGCCTTGCGGTATGGAGGGACACATGATGAGCACATCGCTCTCCCGGCTGTTTTCCCGACTTTCGAGACCATGGGGCCGTTAATTCTCATCCAAGAAGCTCCTCAATTGGCATCACGAGGCTGAGTGCATCCTGTACCAGTTCTCCTACCAAGTAAAAATCCTCTGCAATGCCGTGAATCGAACCGGGGTTCTTCACATGCCACCTATCTACGCTGAAAATTCACTTACGGAGACGGTCCAAACAGTTAACGAAGACAGTTAATTGGTCACTGAAATTTTTGGTTTAATTATTAAAATTTTAACATTCACTAAAAAGTATCCTCCGCCACACACGGTGGGTGGCGGCGTATCGATGTAGATGTAGATGAACTGGACTTCCAACTTTAATATTTTACCTTGCAAGAACTCGTACTACAGTATTTTGTGACCTAACAGGAAATTTACATTTAGCACTGTTTTGTACTCTGATTACGGTGTGCTTTGGAGAAGATTAGTTAACTTAGAGTCCGACTGTATAAACTAATAATCAGTAAAAATGGTTCAAATGGCTCTGAGCACTATGGGACGTATACCCTGAGGTCATCAGTCCCCTAGAACTTAGAACTACTTAAACCTAACTAACCTAAGGTCATCACACACATCCATGCCCGAGGCAGGAATCGAACCTGCGACCGTAGCGGTCGCGCGGTTCCAGACTAGTGCCTAGAACGCTTGGCCACTCCCGCAGGCAATAATCAGTAACACAATCAAGGTGACTAGAGACTTTGAAACTGCAACAGCAGAAATGAATGCACTAAGAGAAATACCAGAACACTAAGTTTGCAGCTGTCTATTGAAAAGACGAGACTACAGTCAATATAAAAGATAACACAACCAAACGTGTGATTCATTGTAAGGAATTTACAGAACCAAATGAGCCACATAAAGAGGCACTATTAACAAAAGCCACAAAAATAGGAATAATAATTGTAAGTGTTCTATCTCAGCGAAACTGTTTACTAAAATAACTAACTAACTAAACTGAACTAAACTCCTCCCGAACGGGTCATGAAGGCCCAACGGTACTGGCGGCCGCCGCGTCATCCTCAGACCACAGGCGTCACTGGATGCGGATATGGGGAGTGGGGGGGGGGGGGGGGGGGGCATGCGGTCAGCACACCGCTCTCCCGGCCGTTATGTCAGTTTCCGCGGCCGGAGCCGCTACTTCTCAATCAAGTAGCTCCGCAATTTGCCTCACAAGGGCTGAGTGCACCCCGCTTGCCAACAGCGCTCGGCAGACTGGATGGTCACCCATCCAAGTGCTAGCCCTGCAGGACACCGCTTAACTTCGGTGATCTGACGGGAAATGGTGTTACCATTGCGGCAAGCCCGTTGGTTACTAAGATAACTAACGGCATATTATGGCGCGCACGGTTTGTATGTCTGTGAAACAACCTGTTTATTAAGATAACTAACGGTAGATCATGGTACGCTATGTTTGTAAGTCTGTGAACGTGTCGGTAAACAGCTTTGTAGTCTTGGTTCAAAATGGTTCAAATGGCTCTGAGCACTATGGGACTCAACTGCTGAGGTCATTAGTCCCCTAGAACTTAGAACTAGTTAAACCTAACTAACCTAAGGACATCACAAACATCCATTCCCGAGGCAGGATTCGAACCTGCGACCGTAGCGGTCTTGCGGTTCCAGACTGCAGCGCCTTTAACCGCACGGCCACTTCGGCCGGCCTGTAGTCTTGGTAGATGATTCTACTCCTCCTCAACACGAGAGCGCCGGCAACTCTGTGATTCGATTACCTGAATTCCTATTCATCTGTAAATCTGTAGTGTGTCACTTTTCCGCCAAACGTAAAGGAATCCTCACATACTATAAATGAGAGTCTAACCGTAGAGGTAAGAAAACAATGAATTTAGCATGAGTCACAAGTAAGTCGATAAACTGAAGCTAAAAAGAAGAGTCAGATGTCATTTTCGTTTAACAGCTCGAAGGGGTAATTCAACTACATGTTGTTGGAACAAGTCGTAATGTTCCGGCAAGCCGTGAACGAAGTATTCCTTGCGATTACAAGAAGTCGTGGTTTCAGTGGCTATGCATATTATTTGAATAAATCGATTTACATCTACATTTATACTCAAGTCTCCTTACAATGCGTGGTGGAGAATATTTCGTTTACCGCTGTCACTTCCCATTTTCCTGCTCTGCTCGAGAATGATTCGCGAGAAGAACGATTGCTGGCAAGCCTCCGTGTGAGCTCAAATCTCTCTAATTTTACCTTCATGATCTTTTTACGAGATACATGTAGGAGGAAGCAATATATTCGTTGACTCTTTTAGGAACGTACACACTCGGAATTTTAACAGTAAACCTCACCATGATGCAGAAAGCATATCTTATAGCGTCTACCATTGGAGTCGACTGAGCATCTCCGTGACGCTTTGGCGCTTACTATATGAACGTGTAAAGAAAAGCGCTGCATTTCTTTGCATCTTCTCTGTTTCCCCTATCAGTCCTACCTGGTACGGATCCCACACCGCATGCAGGACATCCTGCATCGAAAGCGTGTTTCGTAATCTGTCTCCTTTCTAGCTGGTTCACATTTCCTGAGCATTCTCCCAACGAATTTCAGTCTGGCATCTGCCTTACCTGCTACAAATTTTATGTGGTCGATCCATTTTGAATCGCTATGTACGCATACTTCTAGATATTTTATGGATGTAACTAGTTCCAGTGATTGTGTGCTGTGACTTGTATGTATACAACAGCTTCATCAGCCCCATCCACCAGGCTATTTACATCTTCAAAAGTTAGGATACTGTAACACTCGCTTGAGGTACTCCCGACCTTACTTTTACGTCTGGAGATTCCTCTCCGTTGAGAATTACATTCTGTGCTCCGTTTACTACACACTCTTCAGTCTAATCACATAGCTGGTCCAATATTCCGCACGCTCGTATTGTATTAATTACGCGGCAGTGTGGAACTGTATCGAACGCCATCCGAAAGTCAAGCAACACGGCATCACCTGGGCGCCGGTATCTGTTGCTTTGTTGATCTCGTGAACGAACAGAGCGAGTTGAGCTTCGCACGATCGCTGTTTTCTGAATTCATGTTGATTTCTACAGAAGAGATTTCCGGTATCCACAAATCTTTTATGCTGTTGTTGTGGTCTTCAGCCCTGAGACTGGTTTGATGCAGCTCTCCATGCTACTCTATCCTGTGCAAGCTTTTTCATCTCCCAGTACCTACTGCAACCTACATCCTTCTGAATCTGCTTAGTGTATTCATCTCTTGGTATCCCTCTACGATTTTTACCCTCCACGCTGCCCTCCAATACTAAATTGGTGATCCCTTGATGCCTCAGAACATGTCCTACCAACCGATCCCTTCTTCTGGTCAAGTTGTGCCACAAACTTCTCTTCTCCCCAATCCTATTCAATACTTCCTCATTAGTTATGTGATCTACCCATCTAATCTTCAGCATTCTTCTGTAGCAAAGCGCGCATAAAATACGTTCCAAAATTATAATACAAACTGACGTCAGAGATACAAGCTTTGGCAACGTTTAAATTTGCAGTGAAGCTACCTTTGCTTTCACAGTACCTTTCTAACACGGCTAACGAACCACGACGGGTCTTTTCCACGCCTCACAAATTTTCTCGCCAAATTTCTCTCGAACATGCATTACACAACACTGTTGAACATTGTCCATTAATACACAACAGTGTCAGTGCTGGAGATGAACTTTTCATGGTAACTGCTCAAGTAATCTGCAATGTTTCTTGTCGCTCTCACTAAGCGGAAAATCTTCCTATCATTTTTTTATATTCCGATTCACAGCCGTATCCATTGATGCTGTAACGGCCTTATAACCACTGATTCCCTGTTCTACATTAATTGAGTCGAACACGTCAGACCTGTTGCTGACGAGGAGATCTAACACTTTGAATGTAAGTACATAAAACTGCAACCAGTCACTTTTTTGAATATTTATTTTTTATTCCCTAAGCTGGTTTTCAACCTTTTAAGGTTCATCTTCAGATGGTTTTCCCGAAGTTACATATCTATTTCTAGCATAATGCAGGGTGCTGTCTTTGTGACAAGAAGAGGGAACATGCTTTAACGTATCGCCATGAGTATAGTTTATCTGTCGGTATGGATGCAAAATTTAGTTTTGTACTTACGACGACAGTATGGGCGGCTTTCTTCTGTTAGTGTCCATTTGTCTGCCTCCATTGTGAAGGCCAATTGGTACATCACTTCACACACTTGTACAAAATATGTATGCATTTACACTGTGATAGCGAAACTTTGCCAGCATCCAGAATGTGCTATACAACTGTTGCTTGTTACAAAGATCTTAATACGAAGATATGACATTCGCATACTTTGGTCGGAGATGTTATATGTTTCTGCTTGTACGGATTAAAGTCGATATACGGGCAAAAACAAATAACATCTCTCAGCAAAGTAAGCCTATGTCATATCTTTGTATTAAGATCTCTGTAACAAACCACAGTTGTTTAGCACATGCTGGATCCTGGCAAAGTTTCGCTATCACAGTGTAAATGCATACATATTTCGTAATAGTGTGTGTGAAGTGATGTACCAACTGCCCATCACAATGGAAGAAGACAGATGGACACTAACAGAAAAGCGCCGCCCATGCGGTCGCAGTAAGAACGAACCTAAATTTTGCATCCATATCGACAGATAAACAACACTCATGGCGATACAGTAAAGCATGTTCCATCTTCTTGTCACAGAGCCAGTATCCAGCATTATGCTAGACATAAATATGTAACTACTGAGAAACAATCTGAAGATGAACCTGAAAAGGTTCGAAAACCGGTTCATGGAATAATAAATAACTATTCAAAAAAGTGACTGGTTGCAGTTTTATGTATTTACATTCAATTAACAGTCACGGGTTCTAAAATATCCGTAAGGGATAAAATTAATCTGATCTAATACATTATTTTCACAAGTCGGTTCCCTCATTAGCTGCTCTACATAATTTTGGGATAAAGCATCACGAACACTTTCGCATAATTACCTACCCCTACTACCCGTCTTAAAGACTTGCATCTACCAGTCTCGAATGGGAGGTTGAAATCTCCCCTCAGTACTATTACATGACCAGAAAATTTATGCGAAACCTTCTTCGACTTCTCCCGGATATATTCCGCCACTATTGCTCCAAGTCAGAAGGGGTGGGGGGGGGGGGGGGGTGAGAAGGCGTCTATAAAAGCAACCGAATAACACGTATTATCCATCTATAACACCCTCATCCAAATTATTCCGCATTCGGAATCTGCATTAACGTCACCAGACATTATTATAGTTTTTACGTATACAACACGCCTTCACCACTGACGTTCAACCAATCGTGCGATAAATATTCCAATTGGAATTTAGAATTTTAGCGATCGTAATATCAGACAGCAGCCAAATATCTGTTCGCTGTACTATGTGGGCATCGTAACCTTTTATAAGCGAGACTCGTTGTGAGACCTTCCCATAGACGCTCCTTAATTTAAGTTAGAGTAAGTAGTGTATAAGCCTAGGGACCGATGACCTCAGCAGTTTGGTCCCGTAGGAACTTACCACAAATTTCCAAATTTTTACGTTCTGTTATGAGAACGATGTTGCGAAACGCTAAACCCGTGAGCGAGTCTAGCTGTTTTCGCCAGAGCAGCCAGCTGACTGCAGGAACAGAGGACGGTCTCTGAACACAGGCAGCAGACATGAACCAAGATTTGCAGCCAGGTGCGCCGGCCAGTGTGGCCGAGCGGTTCTAGGCGCTTCAGTCTGGAATCGCGCGACGGTTACGGTCGCAGGTTCGAATCCTGCCTCGGGCATGGCTGTGTGTGATGTCCTTAGGTTAGTTAGGTTCAAGTAGTTCTACGTTCTAGGGGACTCATGACCTCAGATACTAAGTCTCATAGTGCTCACAGCCATTTGAAACATTTTGCAACCAGGTGCATCCAGATGGCTCAATCGCTGCTGGAAAAGCCTCCACCACACCACGGAGGTGGCCTCCGCAAATAGGCAGAGTGGAAACTAACCTCCTTTCCCGACTTGCTCACTATTTCCCGAAGGAGCCCAATCACCTGTCTTACACAGGAGCTCCCAATACCAAGCAATCACATCCTCTGCGCTTGTTCGGACTTTTCAGGAAGATCGGCCCCAGTCCTAACAGGTGCTGGCTCAGATGTACTTTCACCAGTGAGCAATACCTCAGACCTGTTTTTAAGCCGGAGGAGGACATCCATGCGGACAGTGCCCACTTTCTCCTTCCGCACAGAGATTCGCGTCCACGCCACTGTTTGTCAGTTATCGTAAGGCAAGTATCGGCCATCCGGAACGCGCAAATCTGCAGCACTGCGACTTAAGGGATCCCAGGCGACACTGTAGGCTGTAGACGAGCCAAAGCATTTCTCTCAGACGCCCCAATGGCACCGCAGCCCAGGGTAGCAGCCTGAAGCCTGTCGACTGTGGCCAACAAGCTTCTAGATGTTTACAGACAGTGGTCAATTCCGCCTACATCCGTGCACAACAAACGCAGTCCCTACCCATCTTTAATTTTTGTCTATACCACAAGCAATATAATTCTAACCCAAGGAGTCGCTGGATACAATCAACAGGGTGTTTAAAAAATGACCGGTATATTTGAAACGGCAATAAAAACTAAACGAGCAGCGATAGAAATACACCGTTTGTTGCAATATGCTTGGGACAACAGTACATTTTCAGGCGGACAAACTTTCGAAATTACAGTAGTTACAATTTTCAACAACAGATGGCGCTGCAAGTGATGTGAAAGATATAGAAGACAACGCAGTCTGTGGGTGCGCCATTCTGTACGTCGTCTTTCTGCTGTAAGCGTCTGCTGTTCACAACGTGCAAGTGTGCTGTGGACAACATGGTTTATTCCTTAGAACAGAGGATTTTTCTGGTGTTGGAATTCCACCGCCTAGAACACAGTGTTGTTGCAACAAGACGAAGTTTTCAGCGGAGGTTTAATGTAACCAAAGGACCGAAAAGCGATACAATAAAGGATCTGTTTGCAAAATTTCAACGGACTGGGAACGTGACGGATGAACGTGCTGGAAAGGTAGGGCGACCGCGTACGGCAACCACAGAGGGCAACGCGCAGCTAGTGCAGCAGGTGATCCAACAGCGGCATCGGGTTTCCGTTCGCCGTGTTGCAGCTGCGGTCCAAATGACGCCAACGTCCACGTATCGTCTCATGCGCCAGAGTTTACACCTCTATCCATACAAAATTCAAACGCGGCAACCCCTCAGCGCCGCTACCATTGCTGCACGAGAGACATTCGCTAACGATATAGTGCACAGGATTGATGACGGCGATATGCATGTGGGCAGCATTTGGTTTACTGACGAAGCTTATTTTTACCTGGACGGCTTCGTCAATAAACAGAACTGGCGCATATGGGGAACCGAAAAGCCCCATGTTGCAGTCCCATCGTCCCTGCATCCTCAAAAAGTACTGGTCTGGGCCGCCATTTCTTCCAAAGGAATCATTGGCCCATTTTTCAGATCCGAAACGATTACTGCATCACGCTATCTGGACATTCTTCTTGAATTCGTGGCGGTACAAACTGCCTTAGACGACACTGCGAACACCTCGTGATTTATGCAAGATGGTGCCCGGCCACATCGCACGGCCGACGTCTTTAATTTCCTGAATGAATATTTCGATGATCGTGTGATTGCTTTGGGCTATCCGAAACATACAGGAGGCGGCGTGGATTGGCCTCCCTATTCGCCAGACATGAACCCCTGTGACTTCTTTCTGTGGGGACACTTGGAAGACCAGGTGTACCGCCAGAATCCAGAAACAATTGAACAGCTGAAGCAGTACATCTCATCTGCATGTGAAGCCATTCCGCCAGACACGTTGTCAAGGTTTCGGATAATTTCATTCAGAGACTACGCCATATTATTGCTACGCATGGTGGATATGTGGAAAATATCGTACTATAGAGTTTCCCAGACCGCAGCGCCATCTGTTGTTGACAATTGTAACTACTGTAATTTCGAAAGTTTGTCTGCCTGAAAATGTACTGTTGTCCCAAGCATATTGCAACAAACGGTGTATTTCTATCGCTGCTCGTTTAGTTTGTATTGCCGTTTCAAATATACCGGTCATTTTTGAAACACCCTGTAAGTTCCGCTGCTACAGTACCACCGGTTTTTACTACATTCGAAAGTCAGCTCACACAATACAGATGCTCTTAATTTTACGCAAAAACTTAAATTAAGTTATTATACACTATTTCATATATTAAAATAAATAGATGCAATTCACTTCTCCGCTAAAGCACGTGAGAACAAAAGCTAAACTAAATCCTGTGTATAAAACAGAAACTGCTGCTGTTGTTGAGGGTGCATCTGTTCGACTGTGTGAGTGCCGCTACACTTCATTTTTTCTCTATTATTGGCCGGTTTCCACCAAACGGTGTACTTAGTGAACATAATAATAAATATAAATGAGGAAATGGAAAAGGAGAAACATGTACGTGCATATGTAACATGGTTCTAGATTCAAGTCTATCAGATTTATAAATGCAAAACACGTCCTACTGAATGAATAAACTTCGTTAACCGGTTTTTTTATTACGAGGTCAGTCTTCAACTGGTTACCTACTAGATTTGCACAATGGCAAAATGAATTTAGGTGTTGACTGAAATCACTATAAATTGCAACATAGTTCCCAGAATGTGGCGCCAGTTTAGAATCAGACATTTTCTGTCTTATAATGGTAAAGCACCCGTCCAAAAAAACCGAGGACCACTTCTACCACTGCTGCTCCCTACGTCCATTTAAAAGCCATTCGATGGTAATTAACTGTAATTATTTCAGCTAGTCATATACCGGGTGATCAAAAAGTCAGTATAAATTTGAAAACTGAATAAATCACGGAATAATGTAGATAGATAGGTACAAATTGACACACAGGCTTGGAATGACATGGGGTTTTATTAGAACCAAAAAAATACAAAAGTTCAAAAAAGTATATTGCTAGACGCGTGGAAGTTCTCTTGCGCGCGTCGTTTGTTGGTGATCGTGTACTCAGCCGCCACGTTCGTCATGCTTGGCCTCCCAGGTCCCCAGACCTCGGTCCGTGCGATTATTGGTTTTGGGCTTACCTGAAGTCGCAAGTGTATCGTGATCGACCGACACCTCTAGGGATGCTGAAGGACAACATCCAACGCCAATGCCTCACCCTAACTCCGGACATTCTTTACAGTGCTGTTCACAACATTATTCCTCGACTGCAGCTATTGTTGAGGAATGTTGGTGGACATATTGAGCATTTCCTGTAAATTTCTCTGCTTTGTCTGACTTTGTTATGCTAATTATTGCTATTCTGATCAGATGAAGCGGCATCTGTCGGACTTTTTTGAACTTTTGTATTTTTTTGGTTCCAATAAAACCCCATGTCATTCCAAGCATGTGTGTCAATTTGTACCTCTCTATCTACATTATTCCGTGATTTATTCAGTTTCCAAATTTATACTGACTTTTGATCACCCGGTAGCTACGTAAATGCATAGTTATACACGATGCCTCTCCTAAGAGACGTCAGCCATATTTCCTCTGACGTTTCTTCAAATATTTGCAACTAATTTTTTGCGTTGTGTAGCCCGAGTTAGCCCAAACGAAAACTGCTCGTGACGTCTTTCATGCGATGCCCCGTGTTGACGGAGAGCTTCCGTTTATTTCTCGTTATGAGCAAAATAATTTTTAAAGCGGAATTTTATGTGCCCATTCGATTAAGCGGTACCAATTTAATCTAGTGCGATATCCGCCTTATCTTACATAATAACATGGGCTGTAAAACACGAAGAAGTACCAGTACTCCAGCAGCAACAGCAACGCCCTGGCCCACGCTGACTGCAGCAGCGCGCTATTAGGTCGCTGCTGCAGTACTGGTTATTCTTCCTGTTTTACTGTCCCTGTTAATTCCTATCGACAAATATAATATTGCACTACACTAATTTGAGGCCCTTCCATCGACTGTGCACGTAAGATTCCGCTATAAAAATCATTTTGTTCGTAATAGGAAACAAACTGGCGCTTTCCGTAGATAGTGGGCTTCGCATGGAAGACGCGATGAGCAATATTTGTTAGGGCTAACTACAGCTGTACACTGCAAGAAAGACACTGAAAATATCTGACGAAACGCCAGAGAAAATGCACCTGACGACTCGTAGGAGAGAGACCCTGTATAGTATGAGCGACAGTGATGTTAAGAAATAGTTCCAAATTGGATAATGCAGTGAAGAGAAATTAGAATACTCATCTTATTTCGTGAATGTATTTGTGGAATTAACTTCTTCTTGCCTAGGGAATGATGTAAAGGTCCAGGTTTTTAGAATACTACTGAAGATATTTATTAGTATTTTCTTTTATTTCACACCCAGGTATGTTCGTAAAACATTCCAAATGCGTTTTCAATAGATATTGCAGTTACCAACAGAAAAAGTCGTACTTGGCACACATTCTATCAACAGCACAAAGACAAAGCTACAACTCCATGTCCAGACAAGGCTATAACACTCGAACCCGTGACCAAGTCTACCTTCGGCGTGCATGACGAACGATATTGCAGCATGAAGTTTTATACTGTTCTAGAACCAGCAACTGGTCAAATTAACTTTTGTACATAATTTTCTGCTTACATGACTCAACAGTTACAAAGAAAACACACCACTTGAGGTTAGTAAAATATATAAAAAACAATTATTATTATTGTACATAAGTTTGTAATAGAGTTTTGTGAAAATTACAGCGTTTGCTACATCGTTAAAATAATAAAAAATATTTTTTCTTTCGTATGACTGTTTTCTATGAAAACTTGAGTCTGCTTTCGAAAAATTATAACAGTTTTTGATTTAACAGATAATGAAAAGTTATGAGAAATGTCGTAATCAATGTACTTCAAAGTGCGAATTATATGCCATTTATGGTCAAATAAAGCAAACTGAATTTATAATTTAATCAACTCCTTTTAAATTCAAAAATAAAAATAATGTTCCAAAGAAGGGCATGAAAACTACGAAAAGTGTGAAATTTAAATAAATATTTTCGCACTATACACCGATCCCACAGGCTCGCCTTCCTTACTTCAGACTTGCAATTTTAGGTAAAACTTAGCTGAAGAAGAGTGAGATCGCAAATGTCGGCATACAGGCTTAGCTTCGTAATATACTATTGATCGAAGATCCCCATAATTCAGGTTCGTTATACACTGGAGCTTTGTTCGTAGGAAATCATTTGCTTGAGTGACCTGTTCAAAGCCCACTACTGAACTCTGTTAAACCCCAAATATGATCCGAGGCGACTATCTTTGAAATGAACTAGACTTTCAGTTTCGTGCAATACAAACTGACCACAAATCTGGAAACAATCATTCAACAAAAGGAACGACTACAACAAATTCCGCATTCTGTGTTTTAGAATTTGGTGGAAACCTTTCCCCGAGTAATAGCAGCAAAGTGGGAGTATACACACTATTAGTTACCTTGCAGCCGTCTTTCCACTGAAGATACAGAATTTCTGTCACATTGTGTGAAATCACACTCGCGCCCGCGGCCACACACTATTAACGATGTGCGACGTATCAGATAAACTACGTAACGTAATGCTTCGCTGATTTAATCGGAAACGTTTATTGGCGGGCCCGGATTAATTCTCTACTTTGCTACACTATCAAATCAGTCAAAATAATGGTCGCTTTGACCAGCGAGACAGGGTTAAACTCCTCACAAATCAAAAGTCAATAATTAAGAGCCATGTACCAACCTAACTAGTTTCATGAAAGATTTCGAAATGGAACCACTGAAATGGCATATTTTCATGGGAATGCACTACCGATTCTTATACACTCTTCGCACTGAAAAATTAACTTGGTTGATCACTCCGGGTTTCCAACTACTGACTTGAGAAACATACGACATTACCTACAACTGCAATGGCTGTCGGCCCACTCCTCGATTTCGAGATCTCTAGACTGTTCCACGAAATTATTAAATATTTATGCCTTTCAGCCAATCCGAAGCTCGACCAGAATGTAGGCGTTTCACTGGTCATTGGCCGCGGTGGTCTAGCGGTTCTAGGCGCTCAGTCCGGAATCGCGCGACTGCTACGGTCGCAGGTTCGAATCCTGCCTCGGGCATGGATGTGTGTGATGTCCTTAGGTTAGTTAGGTTTAAGTAGTTCTAAGTTCTAGGGGACTGATGATCACAGATGTTAAGTCCCATAGTGCTCAGAGCCATTTGAACCACTGGTCATTTCCTGCTTCCGTTTATAGCGCTGTTGTACGTTGCTGCTTCCTGGTAGCAGACTTTCAAATGTTTGAGTGTCATGAATGTTAGCAAATACCAGTGGTCACAGGAAAATTATTCGCCCTTAAAATCCGCCCAGTAGGTTCCAACCACTACCCATTTAGAAGGATTAGGGAAAGACCGCGCGTCAACTTCAGGTTGAAAAAAAAAAAAAAAAAATCTTCCCCTTGCAACCTGAAATTGGTCGAGGCTACTACAACAGCAAACTGGGCTGGCACCCACTAGCGGTCAAGAAATGGTTTGTTAACAAGTGCAGTACCGCTCATATTTCACTGTATTCTACCTTAATCTCTATTCATTACTCCCCATCTCCAGCTTACTTGCACGCATTGCTCGATAGGGGGACAGAGAAAGTAAGTGACCTCCTCCCCTCCCCCCCTTCCTTCCTCTTCTCTCTCTCTCTCTCTCTCTCCCCCCCTCTCTCTCTCTCTCCCCCTCTCTCTCTCTCTCTCCCTCTCCCTCTCTCTCTCCCTCCCTCTCGCTCTTTATTCATCTATATTAATAATAAAAGTGTAAAACTGGCGTGTCTGTCTCTTTAAACAAGCTAATCTCCAAAATTAATTGACGAAATTTCATGAGGTTTTCACAGGTAACTTGAGCGTGGCTTGGGGAAACTAATGGCTTCATTTCATCAAAAGTCGGATCACAGGAACAAGATATCTTAATTTACAGTTTTATCTAAAACCGTCTTGTCTCTCTGTTTGTTTGGACACATTAATTTGCAAAACTACTAAATGAATGTTGGGTCTGGTGGTCTAGCGGTATCACTTGGGTCCCTTCTTCGAAGAATCGTCACTCAGTTACAAGGGTGGACACACTTGGGCGAGACGATCTCGGTTTGTGGATACGGGTACGATGTGATGGTGTTTCTCCATTCTCCCGCTAAGATTTTATTGCTCAAAGCTACGTTGGAAGCCTTTTACCTTGTATCCGGTGCCCGCATCAACGAAGGCAAATGTCGATTGATGAAATTACGAAGTTTTGACAATGCTGTCATTTCGTGGGCGACGGCAGTCGATAGAAATAAAAATTTGGTAGTTATAATTGATGGTTCTCTACTCCAAATGGCTACACTTAATTGGAAATCGGTTGCGGAGAAGATACAACGAGCAATTCTGGAACATGAACGGCGTTCCCTTAACCTGATCCAGAAAGTTCGGATCCTGAAGACCTACGTCTTGTCCAAAGCATATTACATCGCTCAGATCTTTCCCCTTTCCGCGATGATGGCTACAAAGCTAAAACAGCTGTATTGACTTTTTTCTAATGGAAGAATCACACTATTCTATTACGATTGGAAGTGGTTTCGCGTGCGTGTTCTCTCGGGTGTTTGGGGCTTCCCGATATTAAAAGGAAATGGTGTGTGTTATTCGTTTGGCGTACCGTGCTATGTCTCACGCAGTCCATACGGTTACGTCTAGATTATTTTGGTTTGAGTCCGGGCAGTCTTGATCAGCTTGTCTATGTTGGTCGAGTGAATTTCTCGTTACAACATGTCCGTGAATTTCATATTGCTGTCAGTTACTTTGGGAATGATATTCTACAGAGACAGCATCTCACTACACTTTTGTTAATGCGCGGGTAGGGATCATTTGTAGCGACCCCGTGGCACTGACATTGCCGCAAACTTCTTGAAAGATAGTGTGGTTTGATCTTACCCTTCCTGTTGAACCAATGGTAGTGGTGTCCTAGTGGTGTCAAGTGGTACACAACCTGTTATCCACCAATGAGCGCCTATTTCATATTTGACTTCGTTTCACGGATCAATGCAATCGCTGTCCCGCCATAGACATGCTACAACGTAGATTTAACTCTCGTGGTCACGAAGCGAACTGGCACTGGCTTAAGAAACAATTAATAATTTTAATTCGATCAGTTGAGACTGCCTTTTTGGCTGATGTCACACGGCGTCCAGACTCTTACTACTTCCCGAAGGTAAAATCAAAAATAATTGCATAGCTGTTGAGCCACTATGTTCATTACATTGCAGATGGAGGGGCGATAGAGACTCACCTTTCACCAATATATGGCTACTGCATACTGACAGTGTTAGGCATGCCACGGTATCGCGTCTTCTTCGCCAATATGTTGAACCTTCTATTTCATCATCAAGGTATCGGTTGAGCTGACAGTTCCTTGTGGTATTCGTTTCATGGCCTCTTTCTAATTGTTTCTTTACGTGGTTTACTTAACTTTTGTGATCCTGCTGGTCTTGTTTCTTTTAATTAATGAAAAATAAACAAGCAAAAACCTTTTAAATGGTTCAAATGGCTCTGAGCACTATGGGACTTAACTTCTGAGATCATCAGTCCCCAAGAACTTAGAACTACTTCAAACTAACTAACCTAAGGATATCACACACATCCATGCCCGAGGAAGGATTCGAACCTGCGACCGTAGCGGTCGCGCGGTTCCAGACTGTAGCGCATAGAACCGCTCGGCCACTCTGGCCGGCAAAACCCTGTTACAAGCAACGAATGGAAAGGAATTTTTTAATTATAAAAGTAGCAGTGCCATGTAGGATTAACTCCGACCCTGTTTTTTAGTACCAAGTTACACGGTTTCGAAAAAGTGGTATAGCATGTGCCTGGAAACTGAGAGGTCGAGAGATTGAATCTCGGTCGGACCATGCGTTTTTCATTCTTTGTTTTAACCTACCTTTCACCTCTCAGGGGTGAGGAGTCGCCAGAAACGACACGTGGTTCAGATTCCACGTTAAACCGTAATTCCCTTTTATCCAATTGGAAAACTGGAGTAGGTCAGGGACATGTAAGCCGCCGAGGTGGCGTCCAATTGAAATAACTGCACCAGGCCATTGAGCCACACGAAATTATTATTATTATTATTATTATTATTATTATTACACTACTGGCCATTAAAATTGCTTCACCACGAAGATGACGTGCTACTGACGCGAAATTTAACCGACAGGAAGAAGATGCTGTGATATGCAAATGATTTAGCTTTTAAGAGCATTCACACAAGGTTGGCGCCGGTGGCGACAGCTACAACGTGCTGACATGAGGAAAGTTTCCAACCGATTTCTCATACACAAACAGCAGTTGACCGGCGTTGACTGGTGAAACGTTGTTGTGATGCCTCGTGTAAGGAGGAGAAATGCGTACCATCACGTTTCCGACTTTGATAAAGGTCGGATTGTAGCATGTCGCGATTGCGGTTTATCGTATCGCGACATTGCTGCTCGCGTTGGTCGAAATCCAATGACTGTAAGCAGAATATGGAACCGGTGGGTTCAGGAGGGTAATATGGAACGCCATGCTGGATCCCAACGGCCTCGTATCACTAGCAGTCGAGATGACAGGCATCTTATCCCCATGGCTGTAATGGATCGTGCAGCCACGTCTCGATCCCTGCGTCAACAGATGGGGACGTTTGCAAGACAACAACCATCTGCACGAACAGGTCGACGACGTTTGCAAAAGCATGGACTATCAGCTCGGAGACCATGGCTGCAGTTACCCTTGACGCTGCATCACAGACAGGAGCGCCTGCGATGGTGTACTCAACTACGAACCTGAGTGCACGAATGGCAAAACCTTATTTTTTCGGATGAATCCAGGTTCTGTTTACACCATCATGATGGTCGCATCCGTGTTTGGCGACATCGCGGTGAACGCACATTGGAGGCGTGTATTCGTCATCGCCATACTGGCGTATCAGCCGGCGTGATTGTATGGGATGCCATTGGTTACACGTCTTGGTCAACTCTTGTTCGCATTGACGGCACTTTGAACAGTGGACGTTACATTTCAGAGACGTTACATTTCAGATGTGTTACGACCCGTGGCTCAACCCTTCATTGCCGGCCGTTGTGACCGAGCGATTCTAGGCGCTTCAGTCCGGTTGCAGGTTCGAATCCTGCCTCGGGCATGGATGTGTGTGATGTCCTTATATTAGTTCTAAGTCTAGGGGACTGATGACCTCAGATGTTAAGTCCCATAGTGTTTGGAGCCATTTGAATCTACCCTTCATTCGATCCCTGCGAAACCCTACATTTCAGCAGGATAATGCACGACCGCGTGTTGCAGGTCCTGTACGGGTCTTTCTGGATACAGAAAATGTTCGACTGCTGCCCTGGCCAGCACATTCTCCAGATCTCTCACCAATTGAAAACGTCTGGTCAATGGTGGCCGAGCAACTGGCTCGTCACAATACGCCAGTCACTACTCATGATGAACTGTGGTATCGTGTTGAAACTGCATGGGCAGCTGTACCTGTACACGCCATCCAAGCTCTGTTTGACTCAATGCCCAGGCGTATGAAGGCCATTATTGCGGCCAGAGGTGGTTGTTCTGGGTACTGACTTCTCAGGATCTATGCACCCACATAGAGTGAAAATGTAATCATATGTCAGTTCTAGTATATTTGTCCAATGAATATCCGTTTATCATCTGCATTTCTTCTTGGTGTAGCAATTTTAATGGCCAGTAGTGTATTATTATTATTATTATTATTAACGAATTTTCATGGGGTTTTCACCGGTAATTTGAATGTAGCTTGGAACAACATATAGATCTTATTTGATCACAATGCCAGTGGCCTTGCCATAGTGGTATCACCGGTTCCCGTCAGATCACCGAAGTTAAGCGCTGGCGGGCTGGGCTGGCACTTGGATGGGTGACAATCCGGTCTGCCGAGCGCTGTTGGCAAGTGGGGTGCTCTCAGCCCTTGTGAGGTAAACTGAAGAGCTGCTTGATCGAGAAGTAGTGGCTCCGGTCTCGGAAACTGACATTCGGCCGGCAGAGCGGTGTGCTGACCACATGCCCCACCATATCCGCATCCAGTGACGCCTGTGAGCTGAAGTTGACACGGCAGCCGGTCGGTATTGTTTGGCCATCCAAGTCCTGTTCGGGTGGAGTTAAGTTTAATTTCATAGTAATCGGAACACAAAAAAAGATATAACAATTTAAAGTGTTATCTAAAATCGCCTGCTCTACTTAGTAGTCCGAATTTTTAATTATCACGTCGCAGTACATCAAAGAACCAATAAAAAGATGACGTTGGTAGTTTCGTAGTACATCAAAGAACCAACAGACGGCTATGTTAGCTTTTTTTAACCGAGTGACAAACGCATTTTTGGAAGTTTACGTCAGTGAAAGAATAAAGCAATGGAATGTTATTTTTACGAATACAAATTAACAGCGTATTTGCTTGGCTATGATATACGGATTTACTGATGTCACTTTGTGTATTAAAATTTTACCGACGTTGCTTTCCTTCTTTCGACAGGTTTTATTTATATTCTTTGCTAGGAAAAACGGATTTATTAAGTTTGCTTTGTGATTCGGGTGTCTAACAATTATATTTTGATTTCGTTTTGTTTACGAATAGAAATGCCTAGAAAACGACCTGCATACATCTGAATGGCTAAAAGACTGAGGACTATGTGGACTCGTGAATCCAATGAAGATTGTGAGGTGAGACTTGCTGCGGCTCGAAAATATCGGACTTTAACTCACTCTTTGGAAACTCCTTCCGAAAGCAAGGCACGGCGTAGCTGTTATCGAGAGCGTCATGCGTTATCTCGCTACCCAGAACCCTTCCCTCGCAGAGGTTTAAAGTTAAACGTAAGTATGAATCTGGTGATATACTATCAGACTTTCGGAAAAATATCATCCACACAATTCAGAAGACTGCAAGAGCTTACAAGTGTGAGGATTATTGCACAATCAGCGTAACAGCTCATGTATCGAAGTTGCTTACATTAATAACGGAAAAGAAAATTGAGGCTATTGTAGGTGACGATCAGTTTGTCTTTAGGAAAGGTAAAGGCACCAGAGACGTAATTCTGACGTTGCGGTTGGTAATGGAAGAAAGACTAAAGAATAATCAAGACCCGTTCATAGCATTTGTCGACTTGGAAAAACCGCTCTACAATGTAAAATGGTGCAATATATTCGAAATTCTGAGAAAAATAGGTGTAAGCTATAGGGAGAGACGAGTGACATACAATATGTACAAGAGCCAAGAGGGAATAATACGGGTGCACGACCAGGAACGAAGTGCTCGGATTAAAAGGGGTGTAAGACAGGGATGTGGTCTTTCGCCCATACTGTTTAATCTGTACATCAAAGAAGCAATGATGGAAATAAAAGAAAGATTCAGAAGTGGTATTAAAAGGCAAGGTGAAAGGATAACAATGATACGATTCGCTGATGACATTGCTATCCTGAGTGAAAGTGAAGAAGAATTACTCGTACATGATCTGCTGAATGAGTACAGACTATGGACTGGGAAAGACGAAAGTAATGAGAAGTAGCAGAAACGAGAACAGCGAGAAACTTAACATTAAGATTGATGGTCACGAAGTAGATGAAGTTAACGAATTCTGTTACCTACGCAGTAAAATAACCAATGACGGACGGAGCAAGGAGGGCATCAAATACAGACTAACACTGGCAAAAAGGGCATTCCTGGCCAAGAGAGGTTACTATTATCAAATGTAGGTCTTAATCTGAGGAAGAAATTTCTGAGAATTACGTTTGGAGCACAGCATTGTATTATAATGAAACATGGACTGTGGGAAAACCGGAGCAGAGGAGAACTGAAGTATTTGAGATGTGATGCAACAAACGAATGTCGAAACTTAGGTGGACTGGTAAGGTAAAGGAATGATGAGGTTCTGCGCGGAATCGGAGAGGGAAGGAATATGTGGAAAACACTGACACGCAGAAGAGACAGGATGATAGGAAATTTTTTAAGACACCAGGTAATGGCTTCCATGGTACTAGAGGGAGGTGTAGCGGACAAAAGCTGTAAATAACGGCAGCAAATAATTGAGGGCGTAAGTTGCAAGTGCTGTTCTGAGATAAAGAGGTTGACACAGGAGAGGAATTCGTCGCGGGCTGCATATCAAACCAGTCAGGAGACTGATGACACAAAAAACCTGTACAACAAAATTTTGATTTAACTTGGCGACTACTGACAACAACTGTTTATTGAACACTTTACCCAGGAAGCTGTCCTCTTACAAGTCCTCCATTTCATACAGTTTCCTTGAGACCAACTGTACCAGTCTTAAATGTCCAGCATTGGATAATATAATATGTACAATACCACGGTGACAACAAAACATTACCGCATTAAATCATCATCCAGTACTAAGGAAAGTAAAGTGGTCACCAACGCAAATGGTTGTTAAAACGCATCAGTTCTAAACTAGGTACGGTCCAAACAGCTATGTGGTATCCCTTTGCATATTTTAAATCCGAAATTCGACTCACACGATCCTCGAGAGTACCTGCAATTTAAGGTGCTATCCGATTGTGGTGCAACTTTGCCTTCGTTCCGTAGATAAATCTTTGCGTGACTACTTGCTAAATGAGTCGTTTACTTGGGGATAACTAACACTATGGTATCAAAAGAATCCGGACACCTACAAAAACATACGTTTTTCTTATTAGGTGCATTGTGCCCCCCACCTACTGTCAGGTACTCCATATCAACGACTTCAGTAGCCATTAGACATAGTGAGAGAGCAGAATGGGGCGCTCCGCCGAACTCACGGACTTTGAACTTGGTCAGGTGACTGGGTGTCACTTGTGTCATACGTCTGTACGCGAGATTTCCACACTCCTAAACATCCCTAGGTCCACTGTTTCCGATACGATAGTGAAGTGGAAACGTGAAAGGACACGTACAGTACAAAAGCGTACAGGCTGACCTCGTCTGTTGACTGACAGAGACCGCCGACAGTTGAAGAGGATCGTAATGTGTAATAGGCAGTCATCTATCCAGACCATCACACAGGAATTCCAGACTCCATCAGGATCCACTGCAAGTACTATGACAGTTAGGCGGGAGGTGAGAAAACTTGGATTTCATGGTCGAGCGGCTGCTCGTAAGCCACACATCACGCCGGTAAATGCCGAACGACGCTTCGCTTGGTGTAAGGAGCGTAAACATTGGACGATTGAACAGTGGGAAAACGTTGTGTGGAGTGACGAATCACGGTACACAATGTGGCGATCCGATGGTAGGGTGTGGGTGTGGCGAATGCCCGGTGAACGTCGTCTGCCAGCGTGTGTAGTGTCAACAGTGAAATTCGAAGGCGGTGGTGTTATGGTGTGGTCGTGTTTTTCATGGAGGAGGCTTGCACCCCTTGTTATTTTGCATGGCACTATCACAGCACAGGCCTACACTGATGTTTTAAGCACCTTCTTGCTTTCCACTGTTGAAGATCAATTCGGGGATGGCGATTGCATCTTTCAACGCGGTCGAGCACCTGTTCATAATGCACGGCCTGTGGCGGAGTGGTTACACGACAATAACATCCCTGTAATAGACTGGCCTGCACGGAGTCCTGACCTGCATCCTGCAGAACACCTTTGGGATGTTTTGGAACGCCGACTTCGTGCCAGGCCTCACCGACCGACATCGATACCTCTCCTCAGTGCAGCACTCCGTGAAGAATGGGTTGCCATTCCCCAAGAAATCTTCCAGCACCTGATTGAACGTATGCCTGCCAGAGTGGAAGTAGTCATCAAGGCTAAGGGTGGGCCAACACTATATTCAGTTCCAGCATTACCGATGGAGGGCGCCACGAACTTTTAAGTCATTTTCAGCCAGGTGACCGGATACTTTTGATCACATAGTGTATCACGAGAGCTCAGTTGGATGAAAGTAAACAGCAGGCTTAGGCTGGCTGGTGGAATACTTTGAAACTACAGTTAGTCTGCTAAAGAGGCTGTTCGTGATATGCTTGTACGGTTTGTAATCGAATAGCCATAAATTTTTAGGACACATATCACCTCGAACTATGAAGGTTAATAAGAATACGTATGAATATGGATAGAGTGAATTACCATAACCATGTGTTACTTTTGTGAGAGTACCATAGATGCTATGGAATCTGCAAGTAGACCAAATACATTACGAAAATTACCGAATAAAACTTCATGAAAAGCTTTTTAGGACCGCATCCAGGGACATTCTTCAATCTTCCAACTGTTTCCTCTGTAGGTACCATGAACATAAAATGAGACTGACAGGTATTTAAGCAGTTATTCTTCCTACGCTTCATCCCTTAGCGGAACGGGAGAAACCCTAAACACACTGTCTAATACGAAGTATCAGTTCGTCCGCCTCGGTATCTGCGCAGTTAGCGCGGCAGATTGCTAAGCCAAGGATCCCTGGTTCGATTCCCGGCCGAGTCGGACATTTTCTCCGCTCGGGGACTGGGCGTTGTGTTTTCATTATTTTCGTATTGTCATAATTGATATTACTATTGTGATGGCTGAATGGGCACGGCCCGAAAGCCAATACATTGAAAAAGTACCAGTTTCGATGTACTTACAGCGATTTGAAGAATACTGCTCTATGTGAAAGTCACGTCAAGTGCCGTAAGAAATTGTAGAGATCACGAGAAACTAACTCTGTCCGTTTGACGTTGTAGCCTGAAAGGCGCGAAGCCGTCAAACGACATGGTTCAGTAGCACCAGCGAAGAGGAAAAAGGCAAGAAAGAGAAACATTGTAAATAGGTGTACAAGACCTATAGAGGTCGATTCACAGTTCACGACGCGGAACAGAGCGTCTAGACATTCCACAATACATTTCAAATGGCGGCATTTACAAAGGCCGTCAACGAAACGGAACTGAACGGAACGTAACGCCAAGGCAGCTTGGAAAAAGGTTTTAACATTGACACTGGAGGGGGGGGGGGGGGGGGGGGGCAGTGGCGTCGTTTGTTATAGTTGTGGATGTGTGCTTTTGTTTCTTCTCAGGCATATCACTGAAATTGTTCCCAGCAGAGTTCAAGCCCTCATAAAGGCGAAGGGTGGGCTCGCCCCACATTAATGTCCATTCATAGGTATTCTGTTACTCTCGATCAGGTAATGTATGAAGATGCACTATTCTAAGCCATATATTTTCCGTGTTCTACTGCATTAATTACCTCTAAAGAGTAACAACGTTGAATATTGAAGATTGTAGGTTGAGATTTGTTTCTTGTTTGCTTTAATTATATGAATAACTCATGTCGCTGTCTCCTCATTTCATTGCTGTAAAGTACTGGCCTCATCGCCTGTGGGAATATGGATAAACTTTATCATGTATTTTACTCTCCTCTGAAGACAAATAATACCAAAGAATAAAGCACAAATGTACCGTGGCCATATTGCATCTCGGTCTCAGATTGGAGCACTGTTTTGCCGCTCAACACTTTAGTTGGTGGGATTATCGTCTCTGCCCTTTTCAAAGGAAGCATACCTTTACTTGCCTCGAGCTATTAAGGGAATCACGGAAAAACCCAAATCTGGATGGCTGGCCGGCCGAAGTGGCCGAGCGGTTCTAGGCGCTACAGTCTGGAACCGCGCGACCGCTACGGTCGCAGGTTCGAATCCTGCCTCGGGCATGGATGTGTGGGCTGTCCTTAGGTTAGTTAGGTTTAAGTAGTTCTAAGTTCTAGGGGACTGATGACCTCAGCAGTTAAGTCCCATAGTGCTCCGAGCCATTTGAACCAGTTTTGGATGGCTGGACGGGGATTTGAACCGTCGCCTTCCAGAATGCGAGTCCAGTGTGCTAACTACTGCGTCACATCGCTCGTTAAGAAGTAAGACGGCGTGTTCATTAGAGGTCATATTATTTTCTCTTCCGTTGGTAGTTTGGGCGGTGTTCTCATTTCCTGTTAGTCCTGTTTTGGTTATTACTTTCTGAGCGGGAGTTTCCTTTCAAGGTTTCTTCGTCTCATATTGGTTCTTCTAGATCAACCGTAAAAGTTTGTCTCCTCACAGAAATATGCTGCACACATCTGGAACTCTATTGCTGTCGATGAAAAAGTAATAGCGTGGGTTGTAGAGATGCTCGACAAATTCCAGTGGCAGATGCTAGAAGAGAGGCGTTATATGTCATGGAGAGGTTGAAACTCAGAGAGAGTACGTTCCGGGAAGATAAGCACAATAATATTACTTTCTCCCACATACCACTCGCGAAATGAAAACGATAAATTTCGAGAAATTAGAGCGGAAACAGAGGTTTCGTGATAATCATCCTACGAGATATTGGCGAATGTGACATGGAAGGAGGAATCAGTTAGTGGTACCAGAATTAACCTCGCCACTCATTGTCGGGTAGGTAGCGCGTTATTGGTTCAAATGGCTCTGAGCACTATGGGACTCAACTGCTGTGGTCGTAAGTCCCCTAGAACTTAGAACTACTTAAACCTAACTAACCTAAGGACATGACACACATCCATGCCCGAGGCAGGATTCGAACCTGCGACCGTAGCGGTCGTGCGATTCCAGACTGTAGCGCCTTTAACCGCTCGGCCACCCCGGCCGGCCAGCGCGTTATTGTTGTGCTTGTAGCTCTACATGTATATTTTGTTGATTGCTCTGTTTCCGTGACACACTGCACAAGTTCGTTTGAGTATTCTTGCACACGAGGCTATAAATCTGAAACCGAGCGAGGTTTCAGCATTGACTCGCATTCTGGTTTAAATCAGCGTCCGACCATCCTGATTTAGATATCCCGTGATTTCCCTAAATCGCTCCTGGCAAATGCCCCGACGGTTCCTTTGACTGGACACGGCCTATTTCCTTCCGTATCCTTGACACAACAAGAGCTTGTGCTCAGTCTCTAATGACATCGTTTTCGACGGGACGTTAAATCCTAATCGTCCTTCCTTCCATACATCTGAAAGTGAAAAATCATTTAGATTTTAGACATCGACAAAAGTAGGACCTGGTTCATATACAAAAATAAGTAAAAAATGTCTAGTAAACATGCGCTCTAAAATGTATTCCGTAAGAGGTATGAGCATTTGTCAATGTTCGATACTATGAATCATATCCCTTTTACTGCACAGTCTTTGCTTTCGATATTTTGGGACGAGAAAGTATTGACCAAAACAAGAAATAAATTTCTAATAAACACTGGGTCTAAAATGCATATTTTAACAGCTACGAGCACTTATTCATCTTCGCTTGAGTGAAACACATCTCTTCAATTGAACATGTGCTAATAGCTCTTAAGGTATGCATCTTCCGGCTTATGTTTACTAGACTTCTTTTTTCTTGTTTTGGTCCATACTTCCTCCTCACAAAATGTGAGAAGCAAAGAGCTTGCAGAAGAACAGATGTGTTTCATACTATCCAATATGAACAAGTTTTCATATTATGCGGACAGCATATCGTGACAGTCGGCCGCGACCGTAAACAAAACTGAACTTACGACTGCCCAAGAAGAAGGAGCGGTGCGGGTCAATAAGCCCCCCCCCCCTTTCCCTCTCGGAGGGCTGCCATCCTACGTCGGCGTTCTGTGCTTCCTCGAAAGCAAAACTAACATAACGCCCATAGGGATCGATGATTTCTTTTATTGTGATGAAAGTCGTATTCGAATAGCTTTATGCACCTGGATTAGTCTCTTCACTCATTTAAAAACAATAATAATAATAAAAAAACAAGAAATCCACGCCGGCCGGGGCGGCCGAGCGGTTCTAGGCGCTACAGTCTGGAACCACGCGACCACTACGGTCGCAAGTTCGAATCCTGCCTCGGGCATGGATGTGTGTAATGTCCTTAGGTTAGTTAGGTTTAAGTAGTTCTAAGTTCTAGGGGACTGATGACCTCAGAAGTTAAGTCCCATAGTGCTCAGAGCCATTTGAACCAAGAAATCGACAACATAAAGCAACCTAGAATAGAAAAATCATTTGGTTGTGGCTATAGGGCAATTGTTTGCTGTGGTTGGCAGTGATACTCCAGGCCCGATCTCTACCGGTATCTTACGAAACCACAGTTAAAAACACTCCCCACCTAAAAAAATGGTTCAAATGGCTCTGAGCACTATGGGACTTAACTTCTTAGGTCATCAGTCCTCTAGAACTTAGAACTACTTAAACCTAACTAACCTAAGGACATCACACACACCCATGCCCGAGGCAGGATTCGAACCGCTCGGCCACCCCGGCCGGCCCCACCTAAAACTGCCACGATATAATCTCTGCATAATACCTCTTAAGGTATGCGCTTTGGTGTCCTAGTTTACCAGACTTTTTTTCTTGTTCTGATGCAAGGAATCTGTCCCTGAAATTTGTCTCTTTTTTCTTTTGGGATACCCTGTATTCATAAAATGTCAAAGAATTCCAGTTACGTACTGAAGTCTGTTCTATTGAACAGAAAAACATAGTTTTTTGACGTTATTTTCTACTTCGGAAGAAATAAAAGAGTAAGATAAAAATCTGTATTTATTGGCTTCTTAATATTGTTTGCAGTTTTTGTATGTATATCTTGTCTCTATTAAATAAATGTCGATATTCTGAAGTCTTTGGATTACACTTTTCCTGTTGTTTCAATTCTCAGTAGTTTTCCATGCAAACTTAGTCAAGAACATATGTTATAAATTTGGTTTGGCCATTAATAAGTTGATCATTGTTAGTTTCTTAATTCTGAGACTATATTCCGACTTTCGGAACTACGGATAACATTTCATAACCTCACTTCCAGTATTCGGTATTGGGCCAAGCGGACAGACGTCATGTTAACGTTCCATCTAGTGTGAAGACACCACCGTGTGACGGTGTCCTCGCCTTCCATTCCGGTGACGCCCAGTGTGAATCAGCTTTATCTCAGTGGGCTGGGCAGACAGACGTTCCGCACTAGTCAGAGTGTTGCGGGTGTGGTAACACTGGATGCGGCTATCGGTCGCGGGGCCCTTCGCGTTCGCCATCTGGTGGGGCTGTGCTTCTGCGAAGAGCCGGCAGCGCTTAGGGAGACAGGCGGGACGCAGTTTGGGCCGCAGTGCGGCTTGGCGCGGCTCCCCGGCCGACTGCACTGGTCGATTCCAGAGGCACACTGCGGATGCCCTCACGATACGGCCGCCGCTGCTTCCACGCCGCGCTGCGCCGCGCCTGCTGACACGCCTCCGTGGCTTGTTTTTTTTCCCCTCCTTTCGCTGGCGTCCGCATCGGCGCTGGGGAGGGAAGAGCTTGGACTCGGGCGGGAGCGCGTCCCTCGTGGGAGACGCGGAAACGGGGCCGGCACGAAACGAGGAAGCGGCCGGTGGCGGCGTCGGGCCGTGTCGCTGGCAGCTTGTCACTTGCAATCCCCGCGAGATGACACATATCGATTGCGCGGTCGCGTTGTCGCGCGTGGCGATACCTCTCGATACGTCAAACCGTTGTTTGTGCCGGCGTTCTGCGCCGCCTGGACACGTGCAACTGTCAGCCAGATATTTCCCAGTAACCGACGAAAGGGGGAGAGGCAACGCGGATCACAAGTGTTACAGAGTTCGTTGGCTACTCTATTCCTGACCCCACAACGTGTTTCTACCGTTACGTTTCTAAAATGTTCGCCTCGTGGACAGCGGAGTAACCTCGAGATTTCATACGCGAACCTGACTTCAGCAGAATGTTTTTAAAACATAGACTCAATTGATCTCATAATACTCTTATGCTGCACTTCAAAACAACGTTCTTTTTACGCTTCTCGTCTACTGCCTACAGTCCGATTAAAATTACCTGACAAAATCTTTCCAAAGCTAAGATCGCATAAATTATTCTTTATTTGCAAACATTCGGTTTCGACAGACTTTGCTGTCATCTCCAGGTCTGTATCATAGCGCATATACAAGGAATATATCTCACATCACGAGTTATGATGAAATATTTGTGATAAGAGATTTAGTTTGGCATTATAAGAAACGGAAATGGAACTGTACATTTACATACCTTCAAAAATGTATGTTATAAAAGTGTCCATTTTCAGTTGGACCAAACTCCGAGTTGTCATGTACATAAAATGCAGCACATTATGTACAGATCTGTCACAAATAAAACATTTAAAATCTGAAAGCTCCTTGTGCACATAGCCATGTCCATATACGTAAGGCTTACAGATGACTGTTACGTCATAAAAAACACAGTACACAATAAAATGCGCAGTAACACATGTTAAACTTAGCTGCACATAGCTTAATCACTGAAGATCCACTTTAGACGGCGTGAAAGGTGCAAATAAAGATCACAGCAAAGTCTGTCGCAACCGGTTGGTGTAAATATAGAAATATGTGTGCGATTTTGGCTTTAAGAAGTTTTTACCAAGTAAAATACCATACTGGCCATTAAAATTGCTACACCACGAAGATGACGTGCTACAGACGCGAAATTTAACCGACAGGAAGAAGATGCTGTGATATGCAAATGATTAGCTTTTCAGAGCATTCACACAAGGTTGGCGCCGGTGCCGACACCTACAACGTGCTGACATGAGGAAAGTTTACAACCGATTTCTCATACACAAACAGCAGTTGACCGGCGTTGCTTGGTGAAACGTTGTTGTGATGCCTCGTGTAAGGAGGAGAAATGGGTACCATCACGATTCCGACTTTGAAAATGGTCGGATTGTAGCCTATCACGATTGCGGTTTATCGTATCGCGACATTGCTGCTCGCGTTGGTCGAGATCCAATGACTATAAGCAGAATATGGAATCGGTGGGTTCAGGAGTGTAATACGGAACGCCGTGCTGGATCCCAACAGCCTCGTATCACTAGCAGTCGAGATGACAGGCATCTTATCCGCATGGCTGTAACGGATCGTGTAGCCACGTCTCGATCCCTGAGTCAACAGATGGGGACGTTTGCAAGACAACAACCATCTGCACGAACAGTTCGACGACGTTTGCAAAAGCATGGACTATCAGCTCGGAGACCATGGCTGCGGTTACCCTTGACGCTGCATCACAGACAGGAGCGCCTGCGATGGTGTACTCAACAACCGACCTGGGTGCACAAATGGCAAAACGTCATTTTTTCGGCCCGGGTTCGATTCCCAGCGGGGTCAGGGATTTTCTCTGCCTCGTGATGACTGGATGTTGTGTGATGTCCTTAGGTTAGTTAGGTTTAAGTAGTTCTAAGTTCTAGGGGACTGATGACCATAGATGTTAAGTCCCATAGTGCTCAAGGCCATTTGAATCATTTTTTCGGACGAATCCAGGTTCTGTTTACAGCATCATGATGGTCGCATCCGTGTTTGGCGACATCGTGGTGAACGCACATTGGAAGCGTGTATTCGTGATCGCCATACTGGTGTATCACCCGGCGTGATGGTATGGGTTGACATTCGTTACACGTCTCGGTCACCTGTTGTCGCATTGACGGCACTTTGAACAATGGACGTTACATTTCAGATGTATTACGACCCGTGGCTCTACCCTTCATTCGATCCATGTGAAACCCTACATTTCAGCAGGATAATGCACGACCGCATGTTGCAGGTCCTGTACGGGCCTTTCTGGATACAGAAAATGTTCGACTGCTGCCCTGGACAGCACATTCTCCAGATCTCTCACCAATTGAAAACGTCTGGTCAATGGTGACCGAGCAACTGGCTCGTCACAATACGCCAGTCACTACGCTTGATGAACTGTGGTATCGTGTTGAAGCTGCATGGGCAGCTGTACCTGTACACGCCATCCAAGTTCTGTTTGAATCAATGCCCAGGCGTATGAAGGCCGTTATTACTGCCAGAGGTGGTTGTTCTGGGTACTTATTTCTCAGGATCTACGCACCCAAATAGAGTGAAAATGTAACCACATGTCAGTTCTAGTATAATATATTTGTCCAATGAATACCCTTTTATCATCTGCATTTCTTCTTGGTATAGCAATTTTAATGGCCAGTAGTGTCAATTGCTCCTTCTAATTTCTCAGAATGCGAAAATTCAGTCATCTTACATTATAGGTAATGTCTGTCACTTACTGCTGTAGTATTGCCACATCGGCTGCCGATCACGGTTATAGGTGACACGCAAGCGCAAGCGCCCGCCCACACACACACACACACACACACACACACACACACACACACACACACGGGGTCACTTCACAATAATGTGTAACGCGGAGCAATGCTGGAAATGGCCGCCGCAGGTATGTCGGAAATGCGAGATGCTCTGTCGACAACTGCGGCATCGTCGTGTTCTGCGGCCTTGAATTTAAACTCATTTCCTATGATAAGCACACCTTCGTAATGTGTAATGTACCCGAGAAAACGGCGGTCCATAATCTGCGCCAGAACTAAAATCACGGTCTAATTGTTCGCGGCGATTAAAGCTAACCTCTACAAGTAAACTCGAGATAGAAACAATTCATTTTCAACACTAAAACGAACTGTAATTTGTTGCTATCATTGGTTACCTGAAACTATCCTCACACTAGCTACATGAGCTGCAGCGTTACCAGCTGATGAGCACTCCTCGTTGGCACTTGGTTACACATTACAGGAGACACAGGCGGGTTCCAAACGAAAAAAGAATGATAGGAAGAAAAATAAGAGCACATAAAGTCAGTACGATGATGGCAATGACACAGCAAAGAATTATAAAAAATGCGTTTAAACCAATTAATAATTATTTTTATTCAAACTGTTTTGATTATATTTAGAAATAAAAACGCTTTGCAGCATTTGACGAGGTTCGAACCTACGAACTTCCATATGTCATGTCTATACGCCGACCACTGCGCTACGCCACAACATTACGTTGCATTTAACAAGCTTTGGCATACATTCTCCTGTTATAATATTCTCAAAAAGGACTTTTCTTACAGCAGCGTTTCTCACAGTTCTTAAGCTTCACTCCTACTGTAGCGTCTACATGGGTTGCTATGAGACGAAATGACAATTCTGGCAAATTGTAAGCTGAATAGTTGGTCTGGACTTGTATCTACCAAGATATGTCATAGTTCCCTCTTTTCATCCAGCTTTAGAGTCGCCATCATCAGTCATCAGTGTATCGGTGGTTTGAAAAGAAGATTTTAAAGTAAAGCGAAGTCGTACGTACTGCAAGGATTTAAACTAGTCCATTTAGTACACAGACAGGGAGTTATCAAATGGTTCAAATGGCTCTGAGCACTATGAGACTTAACATCTAAGGTCATCAGTCCCCTAGAACTTAGAACTACTTAAACCTAACTAAACTAAGGACATCACACACATCCATGCCCGAGGCAGGATTCGAACCTGCGGTCGTAGCGGTCGGGCGGTTCCGGACTGAAGCGCCTAGAACCGCTAGGCCAAACCGGCCGGCAGGGAGTTATCGGAAGAAAGATAATTCTATTCCGTGGATTTAGGGGACAGTAATGAGCTTCTAGATAATTTCATTGCCTCCATCACCAAGAAACACTATATTCTGTACCCAGTGTGATATTACTAAGTTACATTCTGCCTGATCCTCCTAATCAATTTACGCGTGTGATGTGCGTTTGTTTCTTCAGAGAACCCACGGACACTTTCTTTCCCATTCACGTCCAACTCGAGCTACTCCTGTGTCACGTCCTTTTTATATTGTGTTCATCTTACATTTCTCAAGAACGAAGACACGAGCGCTTATGGGTCGGAAGGAGACAATAGTTTCCCCTCACGCGTCATCCGTATAGAACGAAGAAAGGGATCCATATCTTCTCCCTTGGCGGGTTGGCGAGGGTCGGGAGGTGATCGGGTTTGTCTCACCATGGATGGGCCCTGGGGAAACTCCACGTTTGCTCTGATCACAGTACCGGCTCCATCCATAAACTACTCCGTAAATTATTTCTCAGCTCTGCCATCAGTAATGCCTTCAGTGCCTCAATTTTACCGCTCCTACGTACATTCATCATTAGAACACGTTTCTTGCTGGCGACATTAACTCCAGATAAACTCTCCCTGGACCGAATGACTGATGACTTTTCTATTTAGTCCCTTAACCTCGTGTCAAAGAGACGAAAGGGGTCAACTAGTAATAGTACCACGTGCAGAACAGCACCGAGAACTGACCATAAAAAAATAGAATGCCGGTATAAGAATTAACACCTTCGTCAACAATAAGTAGCCTTTCTCTGTGTCCACTTTCATCGCAGTACCGTTTCTGCAGTGTCGTTCCGTTCACGTAGCGTCATAAAGAAATCACTACTACGGAACCGCTAACTTTGTTTGTATGGAAACAGTAGGCTTTGTTAACTTAACTGCCGCCTACAGAGCTCTCGCCAGTTCAGCAGTGGAGTACTTGCTGCTACTGCGCAACGGTAGTAAAGGATCTCAAAGGAAAGCGAGCGGCTGCTGAAGCAAACGTATTTGATCGAAGGTGTTCCTTTCTTGCCGATTTCGGCCAGTTGAGGTTAGGAGTGAAATGCGACGATGGAGGAAGCAAGCAAAATTGACTTATTTTATTTCCGCCAATGATCACAAAACTTTTGGCCCTTAGACTAACGGTTTCGGTCAGCAGTGACCATCTTCAGATCTGCAGCGAATTGTGGGAAATGAATTACAACTAGTGGACAGATTACATCTCAAAACAATAAAATATACCATAACGAAAAATAATTACTTTTATGGATGTGGAAACATGCGCTTAAAATATGTCAAGGCATGCCTGTTTTATAAAATGTCCTAGTATAATAAAGTCGTAGTGACATCGTGACAAAATATACACAAAATAAGTTTATCATCGTCGCACATATTTAAAAGATAGTGTAAACTAAGACGCAGTGCCGACGTAGTCGTACTGTCAATAGCGCTACTGTTCACAGCAAACTGCAGTAGAGTAACCACAACATATATTTGTGCCGTAAGTTCATTAGTTTGTCGCTACTGTGAGTCTACACATATTCATCAACTACAAAATTGTACAGAATGAAATAAATGAAGAATACAATAGGTAAAGTCTATAACTGGCTTGCTAAAGGTGTAAGTTATTATAGTGGTAAAATTTAATAATTAAAAACAAGAATAAAGTTAAATTCCTGGGGGAGTTGCTAGTCTCCTACCAGGCGCCTCCCCAGGTGGCGGATAGGGGAATGCTCACCAGATATGGTGGGTACCGGGGAAATAAAATACCCGGGGTGGACCAAAACTAGCAAACTAGGGCACGACGGTTCCACATGTCAGTGGCGGTTTCCCGACAGCGTCTGTTCCACATGTTAGTGGCGGCTGATTTGTGTTTCAAGGCTCCACAACCTTGATCCTACCAACTGGCACATGTCAGACCAAAATACAATTACAAGTAAAATCATGGTTCGTGTATGTAATAACAAAAGTACCCCAGGTGGTGAAATCCACCCACCTAGCAGAAAGGTGGCAACCGGTCTATCGGATTCTGGGGAGACCGGACCTACACGATTTGTGAGTGGATCGGAGCACTCTGGAAAACTTCCCAAAAATGAAGATTACATTGGAACAGTAAACATACGGACACTAATACAAACCGGAAAATTATACACATTAACAGAAGAATTAAAGAAGCTGAAAATCCAAATCCTAGCAGTACAAGAGACCAGATTTCCTGATAATCAAATCACTGACTACAATGGCTTCAGAATTTTCAAAAGTGGAACGGACAGAAAAATTGGTAAAGGGGCAAACATGCTTGGTATGGCCTTTATGGTCGAAAAATCCTCAGTTAAATTTGTAAAATCTGTAAAAACTATTAGCAATAGACTAATGTTTCTTAGGTTGAAACACAAGAATAAATATTACACCCTAATTAATGTTCACGCACCCTGCAACGTTGACAATAGAAAGGACCTAGACAATGTGGATAAATTTTGGGAACGATTAGAACTTGAAATTTCAAAGATACCGAGGAATGATGTCAAAATACTTCTTGGAGATTTCAATGCACAGATTGGCAGAGAAAAGAAATACAGGAAGACGGTTGGGCTATACCCAGCACACTAATTGACCAACAAAAATGGCATGCGACTAATCCAACTTTGTCAACAATTCAACATGAAACGTCGTTCAATAAGAAACCAAGAAAACAGAAGACCTGGAGATCCCCTATAAGCCAATTGGGAGAATTTCAAATGGACCATGTGGCCATCTCATATAACTTCCAAAAAGAGATCAGAGATATCCAGGTTAGGAGAGGTGCAAATATTGACTCAGATCATTATCTCACAAGAGTTCGGGTCCAATTCACCCCAAGAAGGAAAACACCAAGAATTCCACCAGCAATCCCAAAATTTGACCTACAAAAACTAACAGAATCAGAAACAATTAAAAAATGGGAAAATTCTCCCGCAAACAACTGGGAAACATTCAAGGAAAAAATCACAAAAATAGCGAAGGAGCAAATACCACTGAAGAAGAAGCACAAACATCCATGGTGGAATATGGAATGCGAAAAGGCAATTCAAGTTCGTACAGAAGCCTTTGCGAAGTACAGTTCAAATAAAAATGAGAAAACTCTTCAAAACTTTTTAGAAACACGGAAACTTTCGAATAAACTTATTAGACAAGAGAAGAGAAAGTATGTAACTCAGCAACTGGAATCAATAGAAGCAGATTTTAAAAATTATAATACGCATGGATTCTACAAAACTTTTGCAAACCAAATTAAAGGGTATATCCCTCAAAATGTCTGTTTTCCGAAATCAGATGGGAATCTGGCACTAAGCGACGAAGAAAACTGTGAAGAATTAGCCAAATATTTTGAAACGCTACTAAACTGTCCAGAACCAACAGAAGCTCTTCCATTATCCAGCACTAAAGCCCCGCAACAGCAAGACTCTGTACCGCCAACTGAAGAAGAAATTATCAAACACATAAACAAACTCAAAAATAACAAAGCATCAGGAGAAGATGGAATTGTAGCCGAATTTCTCAAAAGTCTAGGGTCTAACTCAAGAAATGAGCTAGTTAAAATTACTCAAAACATATGAGTTACTGAAGAAATACCAGAAGATTGGAAATGTGCCCTAATACATCCGTTACATAAAAAAGGGGATAAATCGGATGTGAACAACTATAGAGGAATCTCCTTACTTGCCGTCACATACAAGATATTATCAGCTTGTCTTCTTGAAAGAACACAAAAACTGCTAGAACCCAAAATCTCAGATTTCCAAGCTGGTTTCAGACCAAACAGATCATGTCCAGAACAAATTTTAAACTTGAAATTGATTACAAGGATGAGACAAATGCGAAGGAAGCCTACAGTATATGTCTTTGTCGACTTTAAAAAGGCATATGATTCAATTCACAGACCCACACTATTTAAAATTCTTGAAGAACAAGGACTGGATAAGAAGACACGGAACATCATAGAGCAGACATTAACAAATACAAAATGCAAAGTGAAATTCATGGGAAAACTTTCAAAATCATTTGAGATAAAAACTGGGGTTAGACAAGGTGATGGATTATCACCTCTGTTATTTAACTTAGTTCTGGATAGAGTCATGGCAGAATGGGAAAAAGAACTCAAAAAAGAAAAGTACTGGAAACCAATATCACTGGGAACCAAAAAAGATGACCTACAAATCCCCTACTTAGCCTACGCAGACGATCTTGCAATAATGGCAGATTCTAGTGAAATGGCAGTCAAACAGATAGAAACCTTAAAAGAGTGTGCAGGAAAAGTTGGCCTACAAATATCTTTTGAGAAAACGGTGTTTACAACAACAAATCTAGAAATTTCTAAGTTACAAACCAAATATGGAGAAATTAAGAGGGTACCATACTTTAAATATTTAGGAGAGATAATTTCTGAAAAATACTCACAACAAGAAAAAATATTAAAAGCTCGTAGGGGTCTAGGGCTGGTCCAAAACATTTACAATAAAAAATGTCTATCTATAAATACAAAAATTAAACATTATAAGTCGGTAATTAAACCAATAATGCTATATGCCAGCGATACCTTGACACTTAAAAGGGAAACAGTTATGGAAAACCTGAAGAAAGAGGAAAGGAAATTCATTAGGAAAATTCTGGGACCAAGATGGACCAAAGAGGGGTATAGATTACAGAAAAATTCTAAAATTGAAGAATATTCTAACATAGAGATAGACATGAGGAAGTGGCGTCTAAAATTCTATGGCCAGATAATGAGACTTCCCGATCACAGACTTACAAAAAAAATAGTAAGATACGTAGCATCCCTTGTTAATGGAGGAGAATGGATCAAAAATGTAAAGAAAGATCTGGAATTAGCCAACATTACTACTGAAGACATGAACAAAAGAAACAATTTCAAACTTAAAGTTGACAAATGGGAGGTCAAACCAGAGACAAAAGCGCCGAGAACTGGAACAAAATGGAGCGAAGAAAGAAAAGCTGAGTTCTCGCAAAGAATGAAGACCTGGTGGGCAAACAAGAAGAATAAGAAGCCCCAGAAGTGAACCATCTTTACTTAGCGTCTTCCATGTTGGGAGCTTTACGACTAATAATAATAATAATAATAATAATAATAATAAAGTTAAATTTAAAATTGTTAAGAGGAAACAGTTATGTGATAATATGTGATTCTGAGACGCTCTTGCCGGCCGGAGTGGCCGAGCGGTTCTAGCCGCTACAGTCTGGAACCGCGCGACCGCTACGGTCGCAGGTTCGAATCCTGCCTCGGGTATGGACGTGTGTGATGTCCTTAGGTTAGTTAGGTTTAAGTAGTTGTAAGTTCTAGGGGACTGATGACCTCAGAAGTTAAGTCCCATAGTGCTCAGACCCATTTGAACCATTTTTCCGGTGTGGGGCGGCGGCGAGGTGGGTGGATTGCTGTGACCTGTTGTGGGGTAGTGAATCACTAAGGGCTACTGCAGGACGAAGCCTCTCCGTCGTTTCTAGGTCCCCGGTTCAATACACAATACACAAACACAAATACATTAAATTTCTTGTGAGCAATATTTTTCATCAGTATAGTTCATTCGAGTGACCTGACCGGAGAGCCGTGTGTGTTAAAGGGTCGCTTTCGGTCGCCTGCCACGCGTCGAATCCGCGTGGCAGATTAACGACGAGGGTCGGTGTGTCGGCCAGCCTGCAGGTGGTTTTCAGGTGGTTTCCCACATCCCACTTGGTGAATGCCTGGCTGGTAACCAAGTCCCACTTCAGTTACACATTTAGACAAACTTTCACATGAATAACACTACATCCAGATAGTCAGAGTACACATATTCCGTCCCAGGGGTAACAGGGTAGCGACAGGAAGGGCATCCGGTCGCCCCTTAAGCTAACCGTGCCAAATCCGTCGCTAACCATGCTGATCCTGAGCCAGTGCGGGACAATGGCACGAGTAAAAGAAGAGCTCATTTAAATAATATTTTATACAAATATTTCATTATTATTAAACCTACTTACTTAATTGTAAAATTGTATAAATCTGCGTACGAAAAAATATGCATTTTTTTTTCGGGAACGGAAGGGGGAAGTGGGCGGTGCTTCGGTAATTCTGCCAGGTCGTAGGATCATCTCTGTACGGCTCGGAGCAAGTGTCCTCACAGTTGCAATGGTGTGATCTGAGGAGATTATGTATATAAAATAAAAATGTTATCTGAATACCGAAGAGATCAGTAGAAGGCTATCCGGAACGAGGCTGAGCACCACGAAATATTGCTCAAGTGAAAGATAGCCAGCAGCTAAGTGCGACACAATAGCAACGCCGGTTAGCTATGATTTGGGAATTAGAAGATTGCCGTGTTAGAGGTCAGACTATTATCAAAAAGGACATAAATAGTCTTCCTTACAAATTTTCTGCTGCGCACGAATTCAAGCTACTAGATCAACTCGGACATGTTCAATTTTGCCTATGGTTTATGAATGAAGTGATATCAGGTAATTTGTTGTGCTCTGTGGTTTTTATTTCTTCAGATAAGATTTATTTCAGCCTGCCGAAAATGTGAAATCACAGAACACGCCCCATTATGCACCAGAAAATCCTAACACCAACACTGAACAGCCGTTACGTAATTTTGGGTGGTTATAATTAAAGTGCAGCTATAGATGGAGGACCAATGTAGCCTGTAATTATAGTATGGCAGCGAAACTTGGTAGATATACTAAGGGGCTAATGCGGAACCGATTTACGCTGGAAAATAATTACTTCGAACTGTGGTCACCGGATGTAAATCTGGCGCTGTGAATGCAAGAATGACGTATAGAAATGTTTCCATATGTAATGGATTAGGAGCGGGATATCAAACAAGTGAGAAAGGTGTAATGTTGATGTTGTTATTAACCACCGTTTACTCAGTTTTTATCAATATGAGCACCGGAGACGTCGCCGAGATGCTGCATCCGTAAAAAGACGTGATCAACAGTGGCTCGGAGCAGTTCCGGTGGAAGCTGAGCAACGTGTTCCTGTATACTGGCCTTGACATCAGGCAGAAACCGACTGTCCCAGGTAATCGCGCGCTTTAGATAACTCTAGAACCAAAAGTCACAATGATTCAGATCAGGTGATCTTGCTGGCCAAGTATCTGGAAAGTTTGCATTAAGCAGATATTCTGCTGGGCGAGTGACATGAGGTGTTGCCACATCTTGCTTGAAAACAATATTTTCCACACAGCTGCACTCTTCTAAAGCAGGATTCACATGTTATACAAGGAGGTCTCAATAACGAGCAGACATCACAGGACATCTGACAGGTCTTCTGGGTGTATTCTCTTCAAAGAAGAACGCACCACGAATAAAGGTGCTTGTGAATCCACACCACATAATCGTATACGGAGAGTGCAATGGCTCTTCGTGCACAACATACGGTTTAACAGTACCCCAAATTCGTCAGTTCTGTGTATTCACTGCATCCCGTAGTGTAAAATGAGGCTCATCACTCCACAGCATATTGCCCGGCCACATGTCATCTACTTCGATCTGTGTCAGAACGTTGCTGTGGATCATGAGGATTCAGTTGCTGCACCGTCTGTATCTTGTACGGATACCAGTGTAACACAGACCGCAAAAGTTTCCGTACTGTTGACCATGGGATGGACAATTCTAGTGATACTGCACGAGCACTAACACTACCTGGGGCATGTGCTGCATGGTCAGTTACAGCAACAGCAACCTCGCCAATAACTTCCACCGGCACAGGACGCCTTCCTCTTCCAGATACCACACCAAGCTCACCCGTGTTTTCGAATTGTATTATCATCTTCTTTGAAACATTTAATGATATCGGATTTCTCAGACCTTTCAGTCAGCAATACCCTGTCAATGCTGCGCTGTAATTTCTGCCCTTCACATAAAGCAGTTTCGCTAACAGCGCACGGTCTCTCTTCTCGATAGCCATAGTGTTCACTCACGTTATGGCTTGGGTAACTGACAACGTGGATGTCATACCGTCATGCAGTGTACAGAGTCAGATCTGCACCTGGTGGCCATAGCTGGAACTACTGTTTTCCAGCGTAAACCGGTTCCGGATTAACGCATTACCATATCTACCAAGTTTCGCTACCATACGATAATTACGGCCCACAATGGACCTCAGTGGGAGCTGCACTTTCATTACAACCACCCGATATAACGTAGTAACGTGGTAGTTTGGTCGATCTGATACTTGTGCCGAGTTCACTAAAATACACAAATGAGGACAGATGCCACAAAAAATTACTATGGCAAGCTGTACAGGATGAATAAGTCACAACTTGCACCCTTCTTACATCGGGAACCGTTCCAAACATAGAAACGAGATTTTCGGACACAGAACGGTACGATTTTTCGCAGCATTTTTAATCCAGTTATCTCCTTATCAACCTAGACATTTATAAAAGTATTTATTTAAACAAAATGATATATTTTTAGCGCCATTCGAAAGATCTTTAATAAACAACTACAATGGGTAATTTTCAAGAATGATTGACTATCGAACGCGCACGATATTGGCTTGGTTCTAAAAGGGCCAATGTCAATATTTGTCAAAACTGGTTTTATTGGTGTACGCCATATAGTTTCACATGCTCTTCATAATTTTGAAACGGCCAATGTCTAAGTCACATATGATGAAAGATACTGGGGTTTTAAGTTGTAAGCCCCAAAAGGTTTTATCAAGTTTCCAATCGGCATAAACGGGCCAATCTTGACATTGGCCTTTTTACCTGACAGATGGTTTCAACAACTGAAACAGTGCTGTGACATTCGACTTAAATCTGGCGGGAATACACAATAATAAGAGTTGTTCCTTTAACAATTCCCCTTACCGTTTTGCTGAAATGCTGAACGTTGTAAGGCTGAAGTGGAACGACAGCAACATTTGGATTTAGACCAGGCTGCTTACGATCAGAAAGACAGTGATAAAAGCAAACTGAGCAGAATTCCAATATAGTAACCTTGGCCTTTGATTTGCAGAAATGTCTATCCACTCCTTTTCTACGCTGTGGTGTGGCATTTTACAAAAGACAAATTTGGACCTTCAACTTGACAGAATGTTCTCCAGTATGTTACATTTGGAATGAGACAGTGGCAGGAAGAGGTGGCCAAGAAATAGCTTCTTGTCTATATGATTATTTGATGAAACTCGCCAACGAAATTGTTGAGGTACACCTGTACAGCGATTCGTATACCGGACAAAACAGAAATATTTTTATTGCCATCATGTTTCTGAGAGTAGTGGAAGAATTTATGATTCAGGTAAGACGTTTGCAAATCAACCATAAGTTTCTCGAAGTAGGACATACTCACTTGGAAGCTGACTCAATTCATGCAGCCACTGAGAAGACAAAGAAAACAACAACTGTTGAAGTAGAACTGCCAAGAGACTGGGCCAAATTAATACGCATGGTTCCCCGAAAGCCACCCATAACTGCAATAGAGCTGGAACAAAAGGACTTCTGCAACTTTAAAGACCTGATGAGAAGTCATTGTCTGCGCAAGAAAATTAGCACAGAAGGGAATCCTATTGTTTGGAACCAGATAAAATGGATGAAGTATCGGTCAGGTATCCCAGGAATTGTCTCCCACAAACATAGCAAGAGCGTACCGTGGTTATGGCAAAAAGGATTGCTGCCGGCGTCTTGTACAACACGGGGAATAGCGCATGAAGAAGACGTGGCTGACGAGTAAAGTAAACATTCAAGATGATAGATCTGAATAGAAATAAAACTAGATGCTTGTCTATGCCAAAACTTGCACCTATTTCTGATGCCATCATACCCATTTCCTTTCGTACATCAATGTAAGCAGTCGTCCATTCTACATGCAGTTCAACAATTACCTGAGAGCCCGATGAAAGAGATAAACAGATATCTTACGAAGGGGAGGATGAGGATGGTGATGATGACGGAAACGAGTGATATATTTTTTCTCTCCCCTTTTGCAGTATCAACCATAGTGTATGCAAATTATTTGTATGATATTAAGAATTGTGAATAGTTTCCCCCTGATTACGAGACAAAACAGTGTTTTCATGGTTTACGGTGATAAAATGTGATTTTTGGAACATGTAACAGTTACCATCCATTATTAAATTCTAGAGTAATGAATAAAGTGATTTAATTAATGAGTACAAGGACATATTTATCTTAAAATTACTTGTTTCTGGTTATTCAGTGTACCTGACCCTGATGTCCAAAGGGCCAATGTCAAATAATTTAAGAGAGTTCATGATCTTAAAAAGGGTCAATGTCCTCTTAAGTCCTTTAATTTTGAAATTGCAAATTCTAGAAATTTATTATTTAAAAATAAGCTTTAGTTGAGATGATTTACTATAATGATAGTAAAAATAGCTCCAAATATACTGTTAATAGTTGTCACAAAATATTCAGAAGCCTACAACTTAAAAGTAAGATTCTTGACATTGGCCCTTATAGAACCAAGTCACAGGTTATTATATCTAACGTATGACTCTGTCGACCTCACGATTCTGGTGGCTAGAGTTATGGATACAATTTACAGCCAGAATGAGATTTTCACTCTGCAGTGGAGTGTGCGCTGATATGAAACTTCCTGGCAGATTAAAACTGTGTGCCAGACCGAGACTGGAAAGTTGGAGACGAAGTACTGGCAGAATTGAAGCTGTGGGGACGGGTCGTCAATCGTGCTTGGGTAGCTCAGTTGGTAGAGCACTTGCCCGTGAAAGGCAAAAGTCCCGAGTTCGAGTCTCGATCCGGCACACAGTTTTAAACTGCCAGGAAGTTTCACTATTTACAGCGTTCACTAGACCAACGACAAGAGATGAACATTACTAAGTTACAAATTACAAATGAAAGTATTAACTTTACTTACTTTACTCGTCAGCCACGTCTTCTTCATGCGCTATTCCCCGTGTTGTACAAGACGCCGACAGCAATCCTTTTTGCCATAACCACGGTACGCTCTTGCTATGTCAGCCAGAAATATCGAGAGAGTATCAGGAGGGTCAATTTTTCCACGCAACTTCAAGCTGTGGAAATATAGCTGATGGAAAAGTTAGAGAGAGTCCCTGTCCACAGGCGTTCGATGTTCTGTGTGTGAATAGATGAGTCGACAGATGGCACAAGCTCAACAGAATGATTCACAAATTCATGTTGAAATCCTTTTTTTATTTAAGGCGTTGTATGACTTAAGGCCGCCCGTTATCTTTTGTAAACTATACCACTGCTGCAGTAAAATATACACGCTGGTTCCAGATTTGTGTGCCGGTAATATAAAGTGCTTTGTCACAGAGACAAAAGTTTTCTTCTCCCTTGAATAAACTCTAACTGTAAACCACTTGCGGGATTTTCTTTCAATGCCGTCAAATACACATAAATAGGATCAACTTCATTTTTCAACGGTCGCCCTTTCTGGTATTTCCTAGTAGCTACATGCGATTCGTCTGTTTCGACAACCTTGCTTTGTTCACCGATTGGAACATTTTCGTTCGTGACTATGACGTGACAGACTCCCCGTAGTAGTCGTACACGGTGTCCGTTGACAATTGTGTTTCAGATGCTGTAGCTTGTAGCGTATAGTCTCTTATCTAACAAGAAACTAAAATGATGCTTTTCTCGATGGATGACTTTCCTTTAGATGTACTATTGTGACACTGAGCACAGTACAATTGCAAAGGAAAATCAGCAACCACAATTTTATTCCAAAGTTTCCCGGAGTTGAGCCCATGACATTCTACATAATTCCTGCTATCCCACTTTTGGAAGCAATCCCAAGTCCCAATAAAATTTCAAACGACTTTCCACACTACATAACCGAGGAGTTAGATTTCGGCATTTGAGACTATCGGCACTCGAAACTGCAACACTTTCACTGATTGTTATTCACAACCCAAAGCGATAAGCTGTGTACACCTGGAAACGCACAAAACATTTACCATAATTCGTGCCACCAGAGTCGTATGGTCGACATCGAGTCGAATATTCGATATATACCGTTAAGGGCCTACGAATTTGGGAGGCAATCATTCTTGGAAATAACCCTACAATGATATTACGGTTATCAATGTTCACGTTGAAAATTTTCACAAAAATATCCCAGAAATGTGATAAAATTGAAAGGCAAGGCAACTGTAATTAGCTGTTCTGATGTAAACAGCACCAAATTGGGCTCTCGCGACAGGTTTCGCCGGTGTGTCAAGCCTTTCGACTGTTTATTTGTTTCCACAAAAACAGTTCGCTGAAACATCAGGACGCAAACAATTTTGACACGACTTTCCTAAGACCAATCTGATATGCTTTAAGTTTTTGTGTAGTTGCAGTTACATCAATAGTAGCTGACCTATATTTGTCTTGTAAAGTAGGACCGAGAGGAATTGAGGTCACTCTTGGTAGCGTACCCCTCCCTCGTTGCTGCCCGTAACGGCAGGGCCTGGTGGTGTTTACACCGCAACAGCCGATTACCGCAGCCTTGACTTTAAATTTTAGCTCATTTCTTGGATATTGCTGCGAAGAGAGTCAACGCCAACACTGACAGGATTCATATCGCTGTACTCGACTTCTAAAGAGCTTTCAAATACCGTTAAAAATTATATATCTTACCGTTAAAAACAGTACTTGTTTCAACATCTCGTCTGATAAGAGTTAAGTGGAGTAAGTGTGCAATAAACTACTATCATAAGCCGCTGTTCTGCAACGGCACTGTGCTTTTCTACTGCTGAATATGCTTCTCCAGTCTGGTACAGGTCATCTCATGCCAGACAAGTAGACATTGCTCTCAACGCAACCTGTATGTTGATGACAGGTTGCTTAAGACCTACCCCAACTGATAAGCTCTACCGCCTGGCTGGAATAGCGCCACCATTGGTACGCAGAACAGTGGCTGTGAACAAGGAGAGACTGAAAGTGGAACAGGACAGTGCCCATCCACTGCACGGACATAATCCACCACAGCAACGGCTGAGATCGCGAAAGAGCTTCCTGAGAACATCTGAGAAGCTCACCATTTCACCAGAGAAGGCAAGGCTGGTGTTATGGAAGAAGTCGACGCCTCACCTGCAGACGTCAGAAGCTGAAGAACTACCACCTGGACACAACGAGAGCTGGTTGGTGTGGAAATCTTTAAACAGATTACGATCAGGAGTTGGACGACCCAGAGACAACCTGAAAAGATGGGGCTTGATAACAGAAGATACGTCCTGTGATTGTGGACAAGAACAAACCACAAGCCACATGCTCCAGTGCCTTTTGTGCCCTACATCCTGCACGAAGATTGATCTCCTGCAAGCCACTCCAAGCGCCTACGAGGTTGCAAAGTACTGGGCACACACATATATATGAATCTATCTTGAACAACTCACGAAATAAAAGGGGTACAATTTTCAAGTGATTCACCCAGTTTATTACGTGAAAAGGTCCTACAGAACATAAAATTCTGAAAAACAAGATCTGAATCAAAGTGTCCACTTTTGCATAACTGATAAATCTGAAGTTCCACGAATTAAGGATGGTGTTTGGAGTGAAATTTCTGGATTGATTTTATTTCGACCACCCTGTATGTAGTTTTGGTTATTATTCATTGTCAGATAACAGTCTCTCGAGAACATAAACTGAGATCTTGGACATCAGACTTATTATACATCATAGTTCGATTAAAATTACTTGATACTTGACACTTAACACACTGGAGCTGGTTTCCTCCAATCAGAACCATCAACGTCACGCCCGAACCGCTCGCCACTGCCAAACTACCACAGCAATTGGTCCGTTCACTTCCAGTTCCTTTTTCGGCATTCTTTCTAGACGTGTTTGTACTCCGAATCATGAGCTGGACCTTTTATTTCGTATTTCACCACACATGATAATCACACCAAAGAAAACAACACACACACACACACACACACACACACACACACACACACACACACACAAAACACGATGCTGATGAAATACTCAGGTTTCATACACAGCGCTAACAGAACACTACTGAGTACTTTCGCATAAGAGGCCATTCAGCGTCACATATACAGTTACGAAGGTTGCAATTCATCGTTACGACAGGAGCATCATGGACATGAATATAACAAACTGCAACTAGTCGTCTTACACAACAGATATTTCAGTCATTTTGTTGGTGTACAGGCACAATACAATGACCACTTTTGCTCGTTTCCTTCACTGGAAGCGCGTAGCAACTCAAAAACATGCAGATAAATTTTACTCACGCTTATGACGATGTTTGAACAAGTAAAGCGTATCTCACCGCGAATGATTTGGGCCCAAATTCACATATGACCAAAGATGTTTGAAAAAAGTGGTCGCCCTTTCTGGTATTTCCTAGTAGCTACATGCGATTCGTCTGTTTCGACAACCTTGCTTTGTTCACCGATTGGAACATTTTCGTTCGTGACTATGACGTGACAGACCCCCCGTAGTAGTCGTACACGGTGTCCGTTGACAATTGTGTTTCAGATGCTGTAGCTTGTAGCGTATAGTCTCTTATCTAACAAGAAACTAAAATGATGCTTTTCTCGATGGATGACTTTCCTTTAGATGTACTATTGTGACACTGAGCACAGTACAATTGCAAAGGAAAATCAGCAACCACAATTTTATTGCAAAGTTTCCCGGAGTTGAGCCCATGACATTCTACATAATTCCTGCTATCCCACTTTTGGAAGCAATCCCAAGTCCCAATAAAATTTCAAACGACTTTCCACACTACATAACCGAGGAGTTAGATTTCGGCATTTGAGACTATCGGCACTCGAAACTGCAACACTTTCACTGATTGTTATTCACAACCCAAAGCGATAAGCTGTGTACACCTGGAAACGCACAAAACATTTACCATAATTCGTGCCACCAGAGTCGTATGGTCGACATCGAGTCGAATATTCGATATATACCGTTAAGGGCCTACGAATTTGGGAGGCAATCATTCTTGGAAATAACCCTACAATGATATTACGGTTATCAATGTTCACGTTGAAAATTTTCACAAAAATATCCCAGAAATGTGATAAAATTGAAAGGCAAGGCAACTGTAATTAGCTGTTCTGATGTAAACAGCACCAAATTGGGCTCTCGCGACAGGTTTCGCCGGTGTGTCAAGCCTTTCGACTGTTTATTTGTTTCCACAAAAACAGTTCGCTGAAACATCAGGACGCAAACAATTTTGACACGACTTTCCTAAGACCAATCTGATATGCTTTAAGTTTTTGTGTAGTTGCAGTTACATCAATAGTAGCTGACCTATATTTGTCTTGTAAAGTAGGACCGAGAGGAATTGAGGTCACTCTTGGTAGCGTACCCCTCCCTCTCGAGAACTTATCAAGCTGCATTCAGGTTATAGGAACCGTCGAGTTTGTCTATATCTTAGCCGAGGACTTTTTCTTGACGAACGAATTTTTCTGCTTCCAAAAGCATCTTGTTGAAACCTAAATGCATAGGAATGATTTTAGATGCTTCAATTAAGTCAGCGCATCATAATGGAGAGAACTAAAAGCAAGATACATTATCTTTTTACTTTAATAAGACACGAAATCTCATAGACAACATTTTATTCTGTCGTATAGTGGAGCAGACGCTGAGAAAGCAGACCACTTCCTATTCCTAGATACATGGACATCGCCATTTATCTGTAGACGTTGCCCTATACGTGTATACATCGCAAAGCAGCTGGTGATGTGTGGTGGAGGGTAATTTTGGCACCACTATCATTTGCTCCCTTCCTTGTTACATTCGTGAATGGTCTGTGGTAGGAACGACTGTCAGTAAAACTCCGTATGAAATTACTCTGATTTTTTCGTCGCGATCGTTTCACAAGACATATGTAGGAGGAAACAATAGGTTGCCTGACCTTTTTGGAGCGTACGTTATTCGAATTTCTAAAGTAAGCTTATCCGTGATGCACAAAGAATCTTCTGTCGTGTCTGCTGCTGGAGTTTGTTGAGCATCTCCGTAATGCTCTTTTCTCGATCTTCTCTCTCTCTTCTATTTATCAAGTCCGGAAAGGGTGCCAGAATAATGAGAAAACTCAATAATCTGTTGAGCAAGTGTTTTGTTACCGATTTCTTTCGTGGATGAAGTACATTCTTCCGCAGAATTTCAGCGTGGCTTCATCTTTTGTTACAACCAGATTTTTGGAAATTTAGTTGCGTTTCTGGAATCAAGAAATATATAAGTAATGCTTTCTTGATCAGTTTTACGAAGTTTCATTAATGCGTAATAATCACCACACAACAATCAAGGTCGTCATCTTATCATAAATAAATAATGGGCAAACACTGAAAAGTGAACATATTATTTGAACTATATTAATTTACTACAATATAAAAATCTGCTAACATATTTAATGTCGCCCTCGCCATCTCATTACATTAGCAAAGAAACAATAAAAACAAGAAGACTGCTAACTACAATGTTTATGTTGAAATGCCAATGCTGAATAATTTAAATGAAAATTTTCAGCTTAGAGATGTGCTTTAACTGTGACACTTTGAGAACTAGAGTTGCCAGATCATGAAAATATATAGATACAAATAACATCAGATGTTTAATCCAAATGTACAAGGACGTACTGCAAAGTAATGTCAACTAATTTCGTATGTGAAAGCCCTTAAAGCTTTTTAAGTAAAACAAACGTTATTAAAATTCTACAGCCTTGTTCTTCATGTCTACATATCTGCAGCCCTCTGTCGCGACAGGGCTCCGGATTGTAGTATGTAACATGGAGATTTGTAACGTAACAATGTCGGTGCGTGAGAAGGAGCGTATTGTAATTAAGTTTCTAGCCGCAGAAAAGGTCCACACGTGGAGTACCCTCTCCTTCAGCATGACAACACCGGACCACACACGAGCGCTGCGATATCTGCAACAATCCGACGCCTTGGGTTCTCTGCCATCCATCATCCTCCATACAATCCCAACTTGGCCCCATCCGATTTTCATTTGTTTTCAGAATTTAAAGAACACCTTCGAGGAATTCACTTTGATAGTTATGACACGGTGCAGTCAGACGTGATGTGGCTCCATCAACAGTCAAACATTTGACAGTGACGGTAACAACAAAACCGGTTTCTTCATTCTCTCGTTGGGAGAAACGTGTTCGTCGCTTTGGTTCAAAATGGCTCTGAGCACTATGGGACTTAACTTCTAAGGTCATCAGTCCCCTAGAACTTAGAACTACTTAAACCTAACTAACCTAAGGACATCACACACAGCCATGCCCGAGGCAGGATTCGAACCTGCGACCGTAGGCGTCGCGCGGTTCCAGACTGTAGCGCCTAGAACCGCTCGGCCACCCCGTCCGGCTCGGTTTGGTGACTAAGTGGATAGATAAATACGTAGACATGAGAAATAAAACTGCAGAATGTTAATACTCCATGTCTTACTTAAAAAGCTTTAAGAGTTTTCACATAAAAAAATTCAGAGGCATTACTTTTCAGCACGGCCTCGTAGTAACATCACAGCTCATTGGCTTCCGTCTACAAATGTCAGTGTTGACGAGGACTAAAGGCGACGCGCAAAGAGAACGTTCTTCGTTATCACAAAATTCTTTCAAAATCATTAGAAACAGATCTTTGTTGTACAGTGAGAGAGAAGCGTACGCTGCTAATTAGCTGAATGAGCCAACAGTGAGAGAAGCGCACGTTGCTAATTAGCTGAATGAGTGAATGAAACAGCTGTAAAACGACAACCATAATTTAAGAAAACAGAGGGGCATACACTATATCACGGGCTGTCAGCTGCACATACCATTAACAAACAGATACACTTAATTATCAGTCGAACACAAAGACGGTGGTAAAGTCTTCTTAGATAAAACGTTATCAGCCTTCATTACTATCAGAGCGCCCTACTCGTTTTCTTCGATAGTGTAGTTAAAAGCACTTAACATGACTGCGTCAGCGACTGTCGTAAACATGCTAATACGGGATACCCACAAAATAATCGTCTCACGGAATTAATACTCTGTTGTGAAATTACTTACAGATATGGAAAGTTGCTTGGTTGATTTTGCTTTCGAAAGGTAGCGAAACAGGACTTCGTTACTCTATGACTGTCATCCGGCAATGAAATAGTGAACAAAGAAGCTGGAAAAGTGTTTGATGCCAGAACCGTATTTATCAGATGTCAGCACTCAGTATGTTAACGTTGGATTGATCATATAATAGTACGATAATATTCCAGAAAACTGCTGAGAGTCTCATGCATATCATAAATATTATATCCAGAAAAGTTGATGGACGCAAATCAGTTTTCTGCGACAGAGATTGTCTCTCTGTATTACTATATATATATATCTGAAACAGTTTCTATTTGATTTGCGAAGAATCATCGTTACATTTACAGAAATACATCCTCGTGTATTACAGAATTTACCACTACAATGTCATCTGCCTAGATGACGTAACCTGATTAGTCTCAAAACCATATACTCGTATCTTCCGGAAAACAAATGGTTGCTAAGGGAAAAAAACCGTAGTGCATTCAGTTTCTGTCACAGAACTCTCGTAAAAATGACATTTTGGTCTCGCAAGACGATGTAATGAACACTAAATTCTAAGCTTTTACATTTCTCTGGGATCTGCGGGAACCACGTGCTACTGTTGTCAGTTTCAGAATATCTCCACTGTCATTGTGACTGGCACTGCAATGCGGATGATTATTTATTTTCACAAATTGTTTTCTTTTCCCTACAACAATAACTAATTTTATGTTGCAACAGTTCTGGATGAATAGACAGCAAGGGCTGTTTTATGCCTTTTTGAATGTCGTGAATGCAGCACCTCTGAGTACAGTGGCAACTCTGTACACACGTAGGGCAGAGACATACAAGACAAATTGTGAACATCGTGGTGGTGGGAGCCATGACCTGTAAAATGAATGTATACCTCGATTGCTCCTTGAGAGTACAAAAAACAGCGCATTCAGTACACACAGATAATTCTACAGCGTACTGTGTAGACGTTTCCACTACAGCAGAAAGATTTGTCTCCAACTGAACAGAGTGGTACATGATTCTTGTCCGGTCTGTCTTATCGACGACGTGCGTTGACTACCAGCGACAACAGGTAGAAGTAGCGTAGTACACTATCTACCAAGATGACATCTAGGACCTCTATGATCATCTGCATCCGCTGTGGAGCTACAGGAAGCTACACAAATCCAAGGCATACGTCCATAGGTGTATGATTCTGTCATTACGCTCATTTGTAGCTTAAAACTGCTGTAGTATTTCATTATAACTTCATTCAAACGGAACCATTACTTCAAGAAATGGATGTAGTGATAATGTAATTTCACGGCTAAAAGGAAAAGATATACTTTATGATTGATCCTCATCTCCCTCAGATTCCAGAACTAACACATGCAGCTAGTTAAATAAATATCTACAACGTAGCTGTGCGCTTTGTCTTCTCTCGCATATACCAAACATTGTTAGGGAGTGAAGGCAGCTATAGGACCAGTAAAAATCCTACTCCCCGTTCCCCGTCCCTCTGACCGAAGTTGGATGCAGGACCTTGCATTGTTCAAGAGATATTTCATCCGAATGTACCATAAGAAGTGATACTGAACGGCCAAATGTTCAATACACTACTCACATAGATGCTAAGACAGGCTTTCGAAATCTCAGCTGCAACTTCTCTTTCATGCAGCTCCTCAGTTCCTCTTTTCCAAGCTTTCTAATAAGGAAATATTCCACAGTAGTTGAAGGGATCGATTCTGGTTCCTCCATGTGGCTATCAGATATATTTACTGCACTGCTACGGAGGCAATTTTACACATTTAAATTACCGAGCTACTTTCGTGTTCGCGAGAAAAAATATTGCTTGAAGCATGTCACCGAACGTTACGTGTACAGCTGGTGAACGTTCTCTTATTTGAACCGGAATAATTGAAGCAAACGGAGAGTATATTAAAGAGAGCGTCTGACCCAGCATCTGGCGCGCGGTTACGGACTTCGTTGCCCGCAGAAACCGTCGCGTACCGTGTCTTATTGTTACGAGTAGATGCACAGCCGGTGCTGCGCCTGGTGATTCCGTTAAACCAATTCGCCGCGTGCGCCTGCTAACGGTCCAGCCCGTTTCCCGTACCAGTCGCGTTTCCTCCTCATCCCCTGCGCTTCCAAGTCCTACCATGCCTGCCATCCCTCGCAGATAAGGAGTACAATGCATGACGAAGCGACTGTTCTTTGACAAGCATGTTGGTGAAAGGTGCTGCTGAGCGCATCACTGCTTTCTGCGCTCGTTACAAAGTAAAAGGAGTAACTTTGACTGCTGAGTTAAGAACAAGTATTTTTATTTGCTTGTGTCAACGCCACATCGCTCGTATGCTGTAGATCAATTACAGAAAAGGAGCGTATGTGCCCGCACCGTATTTTATTGTCTGTCTTCTATTAATTCCATACTCATCTGTAACAACACAAACCCGTTATTTTACTGCTCATGCAGTCATCAACTTGACGGTTCAGAAAATGTCGTGCAAAACAGACGAAATATTCCATGTTATCGATTGCACAAAGATGGTGCACGAGTTCGCTCGTAGCTTTTTCAAACGAACCATCCGGTATTCGTCAAAATTAATCTACACTGCCAAACGAGAATTTGAACCCAGCCGCCGGCGACGGTGGCCGAGCGGTTCTAGGCGCTACAGTCCGGAACCGCACTGCTACTACGGTCGCAGGTTCGAATCCTGCCTCGGACATGGATGTGTGTAATATCCTTAGGTTAGTTAGGTTTAAGTAGTTCTAAATCTAGGGGACTAATGACCTCAGATGTTAAGTCCCATAGTGCTTAGAGGCATTTGAACCATTTTTGAACCCAGCCCTTCCGAATGCGGACCCAGTGTCGTACTGCATCACCTCGCTAGATGATTTGTTCGGGGATAGGTAAAGACAAATTTCGTCGACTAGCACCTTCCCATGAACAGAAATGACAGATATCCGAAATGTCCCAAACTTTCAGTGTCGAAGTATAAAACTGTCTTGGATTTATTAGTATATTCTGTTATTTCATTTGGTTCCTCTACCCTTCACACATAGCATAAATTGCTATCCATATCCAGCTGCTTCCTACCTCTCAGTTTGAACACGTGATATTCCATAACTAACAAAAATGGACAGGCATGGCAGGAAAAGTCATATAAATTTACACATATCCATAACTATATTGGCTATGCCCGTTACTGTCGAGCAAAGTGTTAAACAAAAGACAAAAACTTCGTGAACATTCATTAGAACTATTTCTCCATGATCCATTCTTCTTAGGTGGATTTTGGGCGTTCAGTGTATTTAGTAATAATATATGTGTAGGATATTTATCTGTGATGGTCATATGTATTTTACCATACTGAATTGAGAATTATACAGGGCGAATCACCTAAAACTTGCACCGCAAGTATTGCGGAAATGGAAGTACTATTGGTGTGCGGTTTTCAGAGAATGGATTGGTAGTCAGGGGCTAGCATTATTAGCCAATTAATCGATTGTAGTAACACATAGAAAGTGTATTTTTTGTGCAAACATGCACTTTTTAAAATGTAACAATGCCTGTTGACTTCAACAAAATAAAAGTAGGGTAAGTTAGAATATCAGTAGTGTTTGTTGCAAGATTCTACTGCGGGTCGTTTAAGAGAGATCGTTTTGAAAAGTTCCCAAACCGACACTTGTTGGGCCATTAAAACTGCGTAGTTGTTTGGTAAGATATTATATTTGCTTACAGTGTGCTTTTCTGTTCCTTGAGTGCATTGCGACTTGCTAGTCTGTTAGCGCGAGACAGCCCAAGGAGTTGGTCGTGGATGGACGATAGTATTTACCAATGCAGAAAAAGCCAACATGCTCATGGTGTATGGAGAGTGTAGGAAGAATGCAGCTGTTTCTTGTACGGTGTATGCGGCAAGATATTGCAACAGACGTCAACCACATCGACAGTTAATTGTCAACCTCTTCAACCAGTTACGTGAAAGTGGTAGTGTAACACCTAGCCAACGTAACAGAAGGAAGTCAGTGACGACAGAAGAGAGGGAAATTAATGTTCTTCCTGCTGTTGCAGTTAATCCGCACTTTAGCTCGGGAGCACGAGGAAGTGGCATGAGTCAGGCAAGTGCCCTAAGCATTCTACATCGACATAGCTTCCATCCGTATCACATCTTTCTTCATTACGAGCTGCGTGTAAACGATGGGAGAATCGTGTTAACTTCTGTCCGTGGGCATTAAGACGAGCTGGTCCAGATAAATTACGTATCTTGTTTAGTGACGAGGCCACATTTACCAGTCATGACCACGTAAATCACCAAAACATTCACTACTGGTCTGCCGAAAATCCCCGTTGGCTTCGTTATGTAGAACGTCAGCGTCCGTCGAGGGCACACGTGTGGTGTGGGTAGTGAACCACCAGCTCATTGACCCGTTTTTTATAGACGGAACACTGAACGTTCACAAGTATAGCATCCTCCTGGCATACCATCTTCCACGGAAGTACCCCTGCAGACTAGGAGAGACGTGTGGTACCAACACGATGACTGCCCAGCCCATAGTGCACGAAGTACTACAGGATATCTTCACGAATTGTTTCCAAATCGTTGAACCGGACACAGACGACCTGTATCTAGGCCGGCCCGTTTCACGGATTTGAAACCTGTAGATTTTTTCTGTGGGGAAAGCTGAAAGACGCTGTCTACAAGAACATACGAACTACAGCCGACAATATGCAATGTCGTATTACTGCAGCCTGCTCAGACATCACCGCTGAAATGCTAGCATGTGTGCAACAGTCGTTCCATACCAGGTTGGAAGCGTGTATTGCCGCTATCGGTGATCATTTTGAACACAACTTGTGATGGTCAATTGTCTTGTTACCGGTCAGAATCCACATAATTAGTGTATGCGCTTGTGTTGTTCTGTAATGTGCGCTACCACAAGTATTGTACAAGTGTCGGTGTGGGAGTCTTTCAAAATACGATATCTCGTAAACGACCCGCATTAGAATCCTGCAACAAACGCCGCTAATATTCTAATTTAACCAACTTTTAGTCTGTTAATGCTAATAGGCATTGATGCGTTTAAAGAATTGTATGTTTGCACAAAAAATACACTTTCTATTATTGCAATCTGTTGATTGGCTAACAATACGAGCCCCTGACTACCAATCCATTCTCTGAAAACAGCACATCAACAGCACTTTACATTTTAGCAATATTTGCAGAGCAAGTTTTAGGTGATTCACCCAGTATAACTACTCCCTCACACAGTCTTTACAGCTGTCAGAATCAGTCAACTATGGCGTACATCAAGCAACTCAAACAGCGTACACATAAAGGACCAATTGTGTAAACCAGCTTTAGAAGTGGCAAGAAGAGTCACTACCAACAGGCGTAATGACGTCGGAGAACAAATGACACTGTAGTAGAAACTTCAGAAATTTCCCATTTTAAATGCGTTACTCCTGGCGTGGGGAGCCATGGGGTATGACTTCAGGTCCCGGCTGGTAGTGATTGAGGGAATTCTACATAATACTGATAAGAGGACTCGTATTCCCGAATTCGTTATAAATCTGACTTGGTTTTGTAATCACTGAAATAACATCAGAGAGCGTCGCAACTGGTGAAGTTTCCTTTAGTGTACTACTTCCCTACTAGATGGCTCACTTTGTTTCCATCAGGGAGTGTATATTTGAATTGTGGAAATTCTACAATTCCTTGTTCTTAGTGTAAGATCACATTAGCAGCGATTGTAAATAATCAGCTATGGTATTCCCGCAATGCCACTGATAGGATTTTAATGTGACATGAGAGGAATAATTTCCACAATACTATTAAGAAGGAAGGAAGATTACGATTTAACAGTAGCACAAGCTCGAACCGGGGACGGATGAAGACAAAAATGGCCGTGCCCCTTCAAAGGAACAACCCTGGCATTCGACCTAAGAGATTTAAGCAATTCACCAAAAATCTACAAGTGGATGGCTGAAAAGGGATTTGATCCGCTTTGCACGGAGTGCTGCTTCTTCTGTTTCTTTGATAACAGCAAATTTTCTGCGGTGAATTTCCCAGTAAGTAAGATCTAGTAAATTTCTAGAGCACTCTATTCGTGTCATCGAGAGTTGCTATCTTAGAGACAAAAGCAAACATAGTTCTATTAATAATTGGTGTTTTTTTTACTTTAGTAGATAAGAGGATTATGAAAACCAGGTTGATCGTTGTTTTTTTCAGCCCCCCTGCGTCTATTAGTGTGGATGAAAATATATTACTTGATTTCTGTTTTCATGTACTTTGATATATTGCATCGCTGAATATTATTCCCAGACAGGGATAAACTAACTCTGAACAGTCAAACCGTGATTGTGCCTCAGTCCAGCGCTTAGATATTCAGCGGGCTTTCCACAGAGTATGGCATTCAAACCTCTATAGCAAATTGACAAAACTCCCCGTCTCATCACAAATGACCCAACCGGTTAAATCTATACTCGATGACAGGCCTACTGGATAGCTATTGCGAATAAAATTTAATGCCTGCCAGAACAGTAAAAAATTTAGAATTTATGATGAAAGCAACTCCATTATGTGCACTGCACAGAGACGTCACAACCAGCAATGCGAACAACAGACTAGGATTAACAGGCCTGGTCAAAGACAGAACAAATAGGGCACACACGAAACACTAGAGCATACTTGCAGAATGTTCTTACATGCCTACAGGAATACAGTAATATCAAGTAAAAGACTACCACATCGAACTCCAAAGAGAACAGGGTCAACATATCAACCCAGATTAGGCTTTACACGGGTGTCCCTAATCCGTATGGCAAATACAGGAGTTATGATATACCTCACACCGATTTAAGAGTTTTACTCTATGATAGCGCACCTGCTCGCGTAAGGCACACGAATGAAAGAGAAAAAAAGGCCAATTTCTGTGAAAGTACATAGCATTGCTTGTCATCCGAAACTACGGCGTGTTGTGGAGAAATCACTACAGGTACACAATGTCGAATTAATATTATGGGATTTAAACAAGCTACAAAAAAGTTTGTACTATTATTTTAAAAGTCCAGCCACGAAGCGTATTCCAGTTAGAAGACAGAGTATTATCAATATCGTTGGACCTATATCAGAAAGGTCGTATGGGAATTTTAGACTTAGACCTCCCAAACTGCATTAGATTCCTCAGTTCTTAATAGCAATTTCTGTGAAAGATTGACTGTATTAAGTTGAACCCGTTAAAATAATATGTTACACAATTTAAGTTTTCAGTTACCACGATTTCGGAACAACAGCAGTCCAATGGTTCAAATGGCTCTGAGCACTATGGGACTCAACTGCTGTGGTCATCAGTCCCCTAGAACTTAGAACTACTTAAACCTAACTAACCTAAGGACATCACACACATCCATGCCCGAGGCAGGATTCGAACCTGCGACCGTAGCAGTCGCACGGTTCCGGACTGCGCGCCTAGAACCGCGAGACCACCGCGGCCGGCTAACAGCAGTCCTATTTGATGATTTATACATAGAATAATACTTAGATCACCTTACTTTCTATAAAACTGAATGCACTTATACAACTAAGGATAAATCACCTGCAGTTGTAATTACAGAATTACTTCCTATCAAGAAACACTCTACATTAAGTAACTAAGACACTTGCATAACCTCTCGCAAATTGCAGGCTACGTGGCCATATGCGTGTCATGTGACAATGGAATTGCAATTAGAGCAGAACTTCATTCCAGAAATCAATAACAAGAGAAGTGACACAATTACGAGTAATGACGTCTCCCTTGGAGACCACTAGTTTACATGTCACACAAGCGTGTTCTAATGATAGGGCACACTCTCGCTAACTCAGAGGCTTCTAGAGACAGTCTGCGACCAAACTTAATTTACCATGACTCAGCAGACGTCAACAGTAACAGTAACAGTTGGTAACTTACAATGTTCTTCGTGCCAGGTAGAACGCTATATTAATCCTTAGAGCACAAGTGCTTTCTGCTTCAAACCCTTTTTTTATTAATTTTGTTTTGAAGTACCTGTGACTTTCGTTTGACACTGCCGATGCTGCTGCAAGACAGGGACATCTAGTGGTACACTGAGGTACTTCTACGAACGTAGAGCATCGCAGCAGTCACCTACAGTTTTCAAAGCAACAGTTGGCCCGGAGATTGTGCTACGTGATCGCACAAGGTTGTGACAAATCCTTTTTTTATATATAGTGACGGTGAAAGTAAGTACACTGCCAGAAAAGAATTAGTACAACCTTTTAGACGTTTACAATTCACTCATGATTTATTTTTGCAGCAGTGCATATGGAGTACATGAAATGGTTACATTTACAGATCAATAGCACAAGGAATTCTGATACCAGGTATCGACCAATGCTGAAACACTCATATTAGTATGTAGTGTAGCCTCCACGGGCGGCAATGCAGGCGATCGCACAGAAGGCGAATACTGTCCTGGGATACCTTACTCCATGCCTGCTCCACCTGTTCACGTTGTTCTGTAAGAGTTGTTGGTTAACGAGTCGCACGAGTCACTTCTCGTCCCATCATATCCCACACATGCTCCCTTGGAGACAAGTGCGGCGATCGTGCTGGCCAGGGAAGTTGCTGCACGTCTCACAGAGCACGTTAAGTTTCACGGGAAGTGTGTGGGCGCCTGTTGGACAACATATCAGATTCCTGTTGCAAGAAAGGCAAAAGAGCGGCTCTTACAAAATTCTGCATGTACCGAGCGTTGGCTAGCGTCCCCTCCACAAACACCATAGGTGAACGGAAATTGAAGCTTATCGCACCCCAGATCATACGGCCTGGGGTGGGGCCAGTGTGTCAATCTACGGGACAGCCCCCACCTGGTCTACGTCGTACACGCAAACGAGCATGACTGCTTTCATCGCTGAAGACCACGGCGCGTCATTTCATCTTCCAAGTGATACTTTGACGGCACCAGTCGAGCCGTGCACGTCGATGCTGTGGCGTGATTGGAAGACGGGTAGAGGTGTGAATGCTCGTAATCCCACTGCTGATAATCGGTTCGCTACAGGTCGTGTTAATACGTCTGGGCTCACAAGTCCTCTTATCTGTGCTGTGCTGTCTGTACAACCTGCCGCTGTTGCCCTTACAATACGACGATTATGGCGGGTGTCTATGCTGCGTGGACATCCAAAATTCGTATGCAAGTGTGAGAATGTTCATGTTACCACTGATACCAGCGTCGATGCACATCTGACGCAGAACGTTCAACTTGTGTGACAATTCTCCGAAACGATCATCCTGCCAATCTGAAGACCACAATTTGCTCCGCTTCAGACTTGCTCAGTTGGCTGTGGAAACACGATTGCGTCTGCATGGCATGGTTGCACCACACTGAGCCTTCTCGATATGAGTATTCTCTATTACAGGTACACACAGATGGCGCTCTGGTAGCTATGGCATTACGCTATGTTGGCGGACGTCGTAGAATCCATTATCATTACATCTACTATTCAGCAAGTGGCACATGCCGTCATCGGATAAAAATCGACGTCGTATTTCCATGTGTACTAATTTTTTTCGGCAGTGAACATCTATGCATATGGTAACGTAAATTTGAATTTGTGCTACTTTTATGAGTGGTTTCGAAGTGAAAGCAGTGAGGCAGTATGTATTTTTATATACATGTATTAAATTTTATACTAATTTTTGCGTGTTATTTAGAACTATAATTTGTTTTAGGTATTACGAGTTCTTGGAAGTTTCGAAAAGTGTGATTGCGTCTAGCAAAAATATTAAATTACTTTCAAATGTATCGCATGAAATGATGGGTAGCTGAAAACTGTATATCCCAGCGGCTCCAAAGTGAAACGGCGTGCTCAAAACAGTTGTTTACTTTTTGCCATTTTCTTCTTGTGTTCGTTGCTTCCTATGATAAAAAAAAATAATTTTGTGAAAAAATTTAATTTTTTTTTTTCATATTGTAGGGACCTGAAGGGTTCAACCGAAACATCGTCAGCGCTATATGTAGATTCTAAACGCTGCCTGTGTAAATTGTACGTGTTCTGTCGGTAAAATGCCAATGACAACCGCTATGCAACAGCTTGAAGTATTGGTTGCCGCAGCAGTTCATCTCTGTAAGAACACAGTTTACAGCAGCATTACGGTGTATGCCTCTGCAGCCGCCAAACTGAGGAAACGATTACATGTCTCTCAGGATACAATACAGGGGGCGGAAGATTATCTACAACTTGTAAAGAAATGAGACTACAGTTTTAAGAATCGAAGGCCATGAAAGGGAAATAGTAGTGAGACAGAGTTGACGCCTATTCCCCGATTTATTCAATCTGTACACATAACAAGCCGTACAGGAAACTAAGGAGAGATATCTGGATAGGAAATGGAAGTTCAGGAAGAAGAAATGAAAACCTGGAGCTTCGCTGATTGCATTGTAATTCTAGCAAGGTCGGCAAAGTACTTGGAATATCAGCTGAATGGAAATGACAGTGCTTTGAGAAGATGTTATAAGAAGAATATCAACAAAAATAAAATAAGGGTAATGGTCTGTAGTGTAACTAAATGAGGAGATGCTGATGGAATTGAACTGTGAAATGCGACACGAAAAGTGGTAGCTTAGTTTTGCTATTTGGAGAGCAAAAGAGCGCATATCAAACACAAACTGGCAATTACTGACAAAGAGAAATATTTTAACTTATGAGGTAAATTTAAGTGTTAGTAAAAAATTACCTAAAGTAGTTGACTGATGTGTATCTATGTAGAGAACAGAAACATGGATGATAAGAACTACACGCAAGAAGGGACCAGGAACTTTTAAAATTTCGTACTACATAAGAATGATGAAGATAACGAGGTGGACAGATCGGACAACTAATTAATAGGTACTGAATCGAATCGAGAAGAGAAAAATTTATAGCGCAACCTCAATAAAAAGAAGGGGTCAGCTGATAGGGTACTTCCTGAAGCATCTGGTGTGATCAGTTCGGTAATGGAGGAAAGTGTGTGTGTGTGTCTGGGGGGGGGGGGGGGGTAAATACTGTAGAGTGAGACTGTGGCCTGACTACAGTACGGAGGCTGATGAACGGCGTCGCAGCATGTTCAGCGAGGAATCGTGGCTCTGAACCACACCGAATAACCACCGTCGGCGAGTGTGGCGGCAACTTCGGGAGAGGTCCCATTGTTCCACTGTTTTGGCGAGGCACGGCGGTGTTACTCCTGGCGTCATGGTGTCACGGCTAGCAGTGATGGAGGGAACTCTGACGGCTCAACAGTACGTCACAGGCATCCTGCGTCCTCATGTGTTACCTCGCACGTGAGAGGATAGTGGTGCCATTTTTCCGTAACACAATGCTCGTCGACGCGTGGCACGAGCCTCTATTTACTATATGCATGATGTTCAGGCACTCACGTGGCCAGCAAGCTCTGCCCCCCGACAAAACCTCTGTAGGACCATCTAGGAAGTCAACTCAGTTCCCGTGCAAGTACCCAAGATATCGCTGACCAGTTAAAAAAGCTGTTTTCTAAATTGTCTCAGAAGAGGACCTATACACTTCCCAACCGAATCAGTCCACAAATCTTGGCAGACAGGGTTCAGAATATGCAGATAAATGGGCTGATACTGCCAAGTTCTTTATAAATTTGAATCGATTTGGTAATCACCGAAATAACATCAGATAGGCTTCCAGTCCGTGAAGTTTCACTTCGCTTCCTCCTCCCCTACTCGGGTCTTTACATTTTTTGATACGTGGTGTATTTTGCACAACTCCACAAAAATGGCTCTGAGCGCTATGGCACTCAACTGCTGAGGTCATTAGTCCCCTAGAACTTAGAACTAGTTAAACCTAACTAACCTAAGGACATCACAAACATCCATGCCCGAGGCAGGATTCGAACCTGCGACCGTAGCGGTCTTGCGGTTCCAGGCTGCAGCGCCTTTAACCGCACGGCCACTTCGGCCGGCACAACTCCACAGCCAACGTAAGTACAAACGGGTGGCATATGCTACTGGATCGCAAGGATTATTCTTAGAGCCACTGAATTGTCTCTTACGGAAGTGGTGTTTAGTGCTTGCGCAGCGGCGGAGCAAAGGTCCACTTGCAATATGACGACAGCCAAGGCCGGCGGTCCCTCCTTGAGACGGTGGAAGGGATCCTTACGTCACACCAGTAGCGGTTCGTCGACTTTATCCGGCCGCGACCGCTGCAGAGAATTCAGAGAAATTCAACGTCAACGCAGTTCTACGATTATTTCTGTATTGTAGCTGTGCTGTAGCCGAGACAGTCGTAAATAAGGCCAAAAGAACACTAAAGGTAGTCGGACATTATGAAACTGATGAATACTTGGGGATCTGTATCCGTAACCTTCTCTGAACGTCCTGTTACGTTGCAGCAAGAAAATCGAGCGAAATGTCTCAGTAATCAGCACACTGAAAGAATATTTAGGAGGCCTTTGGTTCAAAACCGTCTACGGTCATACATATTTCGATTTTCCGCAGTTTCTCCAAATTTGTTATGGAAAATTCGAGTATCATTCCACTGAAAACGATACGGTCGATGTCTTCTCGTTTCTTCTCCAATCAGAGAGTTTTGCTCAGGGTCTAACGACCTTCGTAGCCGACCGGAAGTTAAACCTTGGCCATATTTTCTGTTGGAGTGGGGGCATATTAAGTGAAATAAGGAAATGTGTGTGATTCAGTCTTCTTTGAGGGAACAGATTCAGCGGACTACATGCTTCAATGGAACAGGGTTCGAATCCGCGGCTAAGAAGAGGCATGCGTCTGACAAGATGCCAGGAGTATGAGAATTTTTGTTTTTCAGCAAACCTTTCCAGGAGAATATTGACGTGGTCCTCAAATTTTATACACACCTTAGTGTCGACTATTGTGCACTTGACATAAATAAACGCGCACACGTGTTCACAAAAAAGGCTATAAAAATTAACGGCGTTAATGTTAACTTCTCTGACGTCTATGGCAGCAACAAGTTGCCCAAGAGAGAGAGAGAGAGAGGGAGAGAGAGAGAGAGAGAGAGAGAGAGAGAGAGAGAGAGAGAGGCGTGGTTTAGCGTCTAGTTGAGTCAGTGCAAAACCAAATGGAGAAAATTTATTGCGGAATCAATCTGTCTTGACCTGTTTAAGAAAACATCCCATCAATCCCATGTTGAGAGCCCTAAAAACAGCAGAAGGAAAAGAGAAATAACAACAAAAGGAAACTGCAAATTTACCGGTAACTCACCTCAAGATACTAAGCACTTTTCTATGTTGACTGTTGACTGAAGGGGAGCCACAGCTGTTTCCTCAAAACGACCACGTCGGATTACTCCGTCAATTTCCTTTTATTTATTTATTTGTTAATCTCGTATGGTTCAAATTCATTAAAGACGGCGAATTACCTCCGTTGGAAAAGACTGAAAAGAGCATAGGAATCGGGACTGACGAAATAATCAAACAAGCATGCAAGTGAAGTTATTCAGCCGGCTTCCTTGGTCTCTCAGTGAGGGGGGTAGCGGGCAGGGCGGTCATCAGGTTTCAGATTTTCAAATGTGTCTCACCTGATTACACAACTACGAGCCTATTAAGTGTGATGCTTGCAAATCAACAGCAAAGCCACTGTAATAAGCAACTGTTGCTTCAGAGTGTCATACTAGCAAAAGGAATTGCAGGTAATTTTTATAGCCAAGAGTAAAGTCAGATTTTAACTATCCGTCAGAGTCAAACCCGTTACAGACAGTGCACTAGTTTCCCCATAATCAATCACAAACACGTTATTTAACCTTCATAAAGTGCATTTCGTGGAGTGATCCTTGTTCCAGGAAATGATGCTGTTGCAGCTCTTTTTATTCTAAAGTGGTTTTACTTACGCAACTTTATCGCAGCACTGCTCCAGCCAGCAGAATACGCTGAGTTTGAAGATGCATAATTACAGCTCGAAACATGTCGCATGAAGTTTACAATAAAATTATACGAGTGTTGGATTCTCTTTAAATTCTAAATAAACCACGTTTATCCTCACAGTAAAAAAAAAGGTCAAAAATCATTGCCAACACACCTTATCGCAAGGGCACACTTCCGATCAGGTTGCAGTCATCTATCTTTTGCTTTTTGAGCGAATGTCGCACGCTCTATCCTCTTCTGGTTGTTGACGACAGCAAAGCCACAAGAATTTTCCGTCAAATTAAGCCTATAAACTACAGTAACTTTTAAAATTTGGAGACATCCTCAACTTAACGCTCTTCCTCACTCCACTGTATTTTTTACGATCCAGAATGACTCTTCCACTCTGCAGTGGAGTGTGCGCTGGTTTGAAACTTCCTGGCAGATTAAAACTGTGTGCCGTACCGGAACTTGCTTTCGAGGGCAATGCCCTTACCGACAGATATCTAGGCAAGACCTAGAGCTTGAACTCTGATTACTTAGCGCTATGCTTTCATCTTTATAGTGCATGTCGCTACAGCATATTAACGTAAATGTAGCTCGTAATCTACTACCACACTCATCAAAAAAATAATTTGTTGAAACGTATTTGGTTACACGTCCCGTAATGGTCTTGACTAGAACGAGAGAAAGTTGAATACGATGGACTATTTTTATTTCGCCTCGCAGCAGTTCCAGTCTCAGGAGTTTACATTTCCGACATCCTCTGGAATGTTTATTTTAAGACTGTTCGGTAGCAGCACAACCAGATCGCTGGCGTCTCCTCTTCATACCGAGTATATTTCAGACAGACATACTCTCATCCACACAAAACAACTACTCTTCCCTCCCTCTTCACTCCTTCAAATAAAATGCAATCATGGGGAGTCCAGGAGGTAAAAAGTGTATCAGTTTACTATCGCTGATAGACTCCACGAACACTGGGAAGAGTTATAGCTAATCACTTTCAAATGCATGTACTTTGACCTCGCTTAGGTTTGCAGTTGAATTGAGTATTCAAAGAACTGTGACTGACGCACGAACAACAGGGACTTACATGCATTGAGAATAAAAAATAGCGCATTGAGAATGGCTAGCTACTAGCCAAAATCTCGATTTGCATACTAAAATCTAAAAAGGACGACTGATTGCAGAACTCTATAATTTATAAGTCACGTACAGTCGCTGAGTTCATCCACTTTCCGAATGGAAGGTAACCTGATGAATAGTTTATTACCAAAGCTGTCCTGTTCATTTAGAGCAATACACAGCGCGCTAGACTGGAGACTGAAGGCGACAGATTTGATTAGAATTCACGCTCCGGACCAACAACCGGTGGTGCAGTGCACTTGCAGTCCTGGATATGGGCGTATGTTACCACCGGCTCAGAAATATACTACGTGTGGATCCCTAAAATGAAACGAACGACCAACAGATCAACAGATAGGTAGATGTACAGAGAAAGAGAGAGGGAGAGAGGGAGAGAGGGAGGGAGGGAGAGAGAGAGAGAGAGAGAGAGAGAGAGAGAGACAGAGAGAATCGAATTTCAAAGCTAAACCGGTGAAAAAAGAAGAACGATTGGTGAGTAGGTTGACAATTTACGTCCTTTCAACATTATGGTATTTGGATATGGGGAACACTAGCTCAGGTAGAAAAAGAAGGCCAAGGAAATTTGTAATGACAGTGTTAAAGAAACTGCCCCAAAAGTCAGCATAGGTGATTTATAAACTACTTAAAACATAAACCACTGTGTCTGAGCCAGGTGATGGAAGAAAACCACTTACAGCATAAACCACTATGTCCGAGCCTTGGATCTGGAGTATGCCCAACACGAATACGAGTTCAGTGCCCCGCTACGTTGAACTGTCAGTCTTCCGCATGAGATAATTAACTGCAACCTATAAAATGTTAATGATATTGTTTATAATTCGAAACTATAATTTTATGCGACATATATTGACAGCTGTGCAGTGTGAATAACATGTAACTTCAATGGAGATTGGCAACGCTACAGCACGAGACGTCTCGATCGACAACAGCTAAATGAACTCCTTCGTAAGAAAGTTACATTGATTTCCAGATTTTCACTTTGTAGTGCTTTAGCGACAGGTACTGTCCTCAGATTGGTCAACTGATGTACTTCGAAGAATTTTTCTAATACCTTATGCATCAGGGCTTCACTAATAAACTCTGAAGATTGATATGCCATGCATAGAGCACCGTTTTATCTTTTGTAATTTATGCATCTTAATATATCACTTATGAGTTACAATGACAGGATTTTGTTTAATTTCATGAAATTAATTACTGATTCGTGCATATAGTTCAGATGGTGGTAACTGGAGTGACGTATACCATATTTTTGACACGCTACGAAGAAAAATATCAACGGCTGTTAAACAAGGCGAACTCGTTGACTACACACGAACGGTCCTGCCAGACCTACCCGATGTTCGCTAAGGGCAACAGTTAGCTCAGCTGGGACATTAACACTGAGCGCACATTTTGCTGGGACCAGAGGTTGCTGTGCATAAGAAGCGGTACTGTGTCAGAAGCTTCGTTAGTGTGGTTTGCTGAAACTGGCGGTAAGCTGCAGCAGTAATGAACATATAACATTTATTCATGTCAGCCAAAATGTCCCCGGAAAACCTCTATTGGTGAAATATACAGTACTGGCCATTAAAATTGCTACACCAAGAAGAAATGCAGATGATAAACGGGTATTCATTGGACAAATATATTATACTAGAACTGACATGTAATTACATATTCACGCAATTTGGGTGCATAGATCCTGAGAAATCAGTACCCAGAACAACCACCTCTAGCCGTAATAACGCCCTTGATGCGCCTGGGCATTGATTCAAACAGAGCTTGGATGGCGTGTACAGGTACAGCTGCCCATGCAGCTTCAACACGATACCACAGTTCATCAAGAGTAGTGACTGGCGTATTGTGACGAGCCAGTTGCTCGGCCACCATTGACCAGACGTTTTCAGTTGGTGAGAGATCTGGAGAATGTGCTGGCCAGGGCAGCAGTCGAACATTTTCTGTATCCATAAAGTCCCGTACACGACCTGCAACATGCGGTCGTGCATTATTCTGTTGAAATGTAGGGTTTCGCAGGGATCGAATGAAGGGTAGAGCCCCGGGTCGTAACACATCTGAAATGTAACGTCCACTGTTCAAAGTGCCGTCAATGCGAACAAGAGGTGACCGAGACGTGTAACCAATGGCACCCCATACCATCACGCAGGGTGATACGCCAGTATGGCGATGACGAATGCTTCCAATGTGCGTTCACCGTGATGTCGCCAAACACGGATGCGACCATCTTGATGCTGTAAACAGAACCGGGATTCATCCGAAAAAATTACGTTTTGCCATTCGTGCAACCAGGTTCGTCGTTCAGTACACCATGGCAGGCGCTCCTGTCTGTGGTGCAGCGTCAAGGGTAACCGCAGCCATGGTCTCCGAGCTGATAGTCCAAGCTGCTGCATACGTCGTCGAACTGTTCGTGCAGATGGTTGTTGTCTTGCAGACGTCCCAATCTGTTGACTCAGGGATCGAGACGTGGCTGCACAAACCGTTACAGCCCTGCGGATAAGATGCCTGTCATCTCGACTGCTAGTGATACAACGCCGTTATGATCCAGCACGGCGTTCCATATCACCCTCCTGAACCCACCGGTTCCATATTCTGCTAACAGTCATTGGATCTCGACCAACGCGAGCAGCAATGTCGCGATACGATAAACCGCAATCGCGATAGGCTATAATCCGTCCATTTTCAAAGTCGGAATCGTGATGGTACCCATTTCTCCTCCTTACACGAGGCATCACAACAACGTTTCACCAAGCAACGCCGGTCAACTGCTGTTTGTGTATGAGAAATCGGTTGGAAACTTTCCTCATGTCAGCACGTTGTAGGTGTCGCCACCGGCGCCAACCTTGTGTGAATGCTCTGAAAAGCTAATCATTTGCATATCACAGCATCTTCTTCTTCCTGTCGGTTAAATTTCGCGTCTGTAGCACGTCAACTTAGTGGTGTAGCAATTTTAATGGGCAGTAGTGTAACAACAATCGTATACGAGTTGTCAGTGGTCACACATGAGGCTATTCCGACTGTTAAAATAATCAGAACAGGTTAAGATGCCTCATCTGCGAATAACATATTGCACTGAGGTGACAACATTCAGAATGTAATGATATGCGCATATATAGATGACGGCAGTATTGCGTACACGAGGTATAAAAGGGCAGTGCGTTGTCATAGCTGTCATTTGTACTCAGGTGATGCATGTGAGAAGATATCCGGAGGAATTATGGCCGCACAACGGGAGTTAACAGACTTTGAACGCGAAATGGTAGTTGCAGCTAGACGCATCGGATATTCCATTTCGGAAGTCGTCAGGGAATTCAATATTCCGAGATCCAAAGTGTTAAGAGTGTGCCAAGAAAACCAAATATCAGGCATTACCACTCACCACGGACAACGCAGTGGCCTATGGCCTTCACTTAACGACCAAGAGCAGCGAAGGTTTGCGCAAGTTGTCAGTGCTACACTACGTGAAACGACAGCAGAAATCAATGTGGAACGTATCCGTTAGGAGAGTGCAGATAAATTTGACTTCAATGGGTTATGGCAGCACGATATCGCCTGCAGCGTCTCTCCTGGGCTCGTGACCATATCCGTTCTACCCTACAAGACTGAAAACCCGTGTCTTGGTCAGATAAGTCCCGATTTCAGTTTGTAAGAGCTGATGGTAGGGTTCGACTGCGGCGCAGACCCCAAGAAGACACGGACCCGAGTTGTCAATAAGGCTCTGTGCAAACTGGTGGTGGTTCCATAATGGTGTGGGCTGTCTTTACATGGAATGCACTGGGTCCTCTGGTCCAACTGAACCGATCATTGACTGGATTTGTTGTGTTTGGCTACTTGAATGCCATTTGCAGCCATTCATGGCCATCATTGTTACCAAACAAAGATGGAATTTTTATGGATGAAAATGCACCTTGTCACCGGGGCGCAGTTATTCGCGATTGGTTTGAAGAAAATTCTGGACAGTTCGGGCGGATGATTTGGTCACCCAAATCATCCGACAGGAATCCCATCGAAAATTTATGGGATATAATCGAGAGGTCAGTTGGTTCGCAAAATCCTGCACCGGAAACACTTCCGCAATTATAGACAGCATGGCTTAAAATTTCTGCAGGGGACTTTCAACGACTTGTTGAGTCCATGCCACATCGAGTTGCTGCACTACGTCGGGCAGAAGGAGGTCTGAGACGATATTCGGAGATATCCGATGACTTTTGTCAACTCAGAGTATAGTATATGAACTACTGCCAGAATTCCATACGAGGTGCGATATCGGGGGGTGCTAGTGCCTGTACCTTCTGAAAGTGGTGCACGTTTAGGCGGTAACAGCGCACCATGCACGAAACCTGTGCCTATAGCGTTGTAAATCCTGACATTAAATTAACCAAAGTAATACCATCAACGAGTGAGCAAATGGAATACCACAGGCTAACACAAGAACGCCTAAATGCATGTCATACCTTCCCACCGTGAAAAAGACGCAGTTCCGAGGGGAGAAACGAGAACAGAAACCGAAGGCAGAACCGTGTAGGCTAGAAGGCCCTACGATAAGAGCGGGACAATGGGACACCCACATCATCGGCCGACCACCGACAGGTCCATCCCCCAGCCCATGTTAAAAGATAGAGCTCTCCAGAAGAACGGTATAGATCTCACGATAACACTTAAAAGGGCCACACCGGCTGCAAGTTTTAGCGTGAGACTATATGCGTCTCTGTTACGTAGCAAACATTAAAAACATTGCCCCACCACGAAAAATATAACGTTTCTCATTGGATAGACACCATTTTTGTAGGCGGAGCTTAAGGTTAACATTGAGACACTGATTGGTCAGTTGAAAACACAGCCAGATACCTTTTTCTTAAACCAACTTCAGTAAACAGTAGTAAAGATAAGTTCGAGAGAGTTGATACCGAAACGGCGATGTGTGTGGAGCTGCGCCGTCCGCCGCCCCTGGCGCTGCCTAACCACCGACAAGGTAATTAACGCACGCGATGCTGCATAAAAGCGCATAAGGCTTCACTCAGAACTGCAGAAGTCTCATCTGTTACATCCCTTTTTTACGTAATACTAGTGTCGATCGTCAATTAAACTTCGTGGTATTCACATTTGCTACTTGACGTTAAAACATGAAACGCGATGATTTTTTCTGTTATATAATTATTGAGAAGCCACATCAGCCACTGTAATTTATGACAAGTAAGTAATTAAAGATAATTGAGGGTCACTGTAGACCATTTTTGGTAGTTTTCTCTTTTAGGAAACTTAATTTAAACCTAAATTATAGATGTGATACGGCATAGTTCATCCTTCGATCCATTATAGAAATTGGAAACCCATTCAGGGAATATTCGTTCACATTTATGTTGAACGCAGTTGGTTTTTATCATCCTGTATTAAAATATTTCCTTTCGTCAATAGTACAATTAATAAACAATGTTTTGTGAGTAGAATAAAAAATTCCAATGGTAAACTTAACTGCTTTTTCGACTTTATTTTATCAGCTAACTAAAAATAGGAAAGCTAAATTTAGTTAGTATTAAGATTCTTTTATAGGGAGTGCAGAGGAGCTAACGCTGAAATCATTAAGTATTTGATTATATCATCGCTAGTCGCACTGAACTCTTCTGAACTCTACATGTCATGTGTGGTCTGGCGTCTCCTTAACAGCAACAGGTCCCAGGTTCAAACTAGTCAATTCCCTAAAAAAACACGCTCAGAGCGTCGTTGCGCGAAAGTGGTAGGGAGACACGACTTAGAACAGACACCACACAGAATGTTAGAGCATGTACAAGAGCACACATACTAGTGCATTCCTAAAATAATCTGTCACAGCATCCTAAAAATCCGCTGTTCACACTTGGTCTGGACGAAGGCATTCTGTTTCTGGACAGCGTCGATACGTACATCGAAGGTACCGATGTGCTGACTTCTACTTCTTAGGAAGACGGTGCTAGTAAGCATTACGAACCAATTCCCTGCGCCACAACTTTATACGTAATAATGTTAGTGAGCTTAAACAACTCGTTATTTCTTCAATTGCCAGAACCTCAGACGTGGACTACAGATAAAATAACTCTAAAGAAGCAACACAACTGGATAATGAGGGCCCGTTCCTTAAAAAAAGAATGATCGTTTGTATAATCCAATGACCCTCAAAAACAGCCGTTAAGGTAATGAAACAGCTTGTATACCTTTCAAAACAGAATGGAAGTGAAAAACCGAAGAACACGGTCTCTTAAGGGCTATGAATGTTAGAGCTTAACGTCCTGTCGACGGTGGGGTTCCTAAAGACGGACCGATACCTTGGAATGGAGTAGAGTGGGGAAGGAAATCAGTTGTGTTCTTTGCCATTTCCTTTAAGCGATTTAAGGGAAACCACGGACAACCGAATTCTGGATCGGCGAACGGAGATCTGAATCGCCGTCTTCCAGAAAGCGAATACATTTTCTATCTCTGCACAACCTCGCTCCTTTTTAATGGCTGTTAATATTCTAAAGAATAAAATAATCCGTCTAACAATTGGCCAAGCATAGCCGAAAATGGTGTCTGCATCACTGTCTGAAATCCAGAGCCGTAGCAGTAACACTGGACACATCATTAACTCATGTAGAAGACAATGTTACTAGAATACTTGACAATATCGCTGGAAATGAGTATAGCTCAATGTCACAGTGAGACTATGACTACAGCAGGAGCAGCTGTTACACGTCGGATAATCGTTATTACGCAAGCTTGCTAACTGCAGTACCCTCGGCGGAAGCGTGTCATAACCGTGACACTCACGCAAGGTCATAGCTTTTTTATAGACCTCGCAATCTTGAAAGTACAAATAAGAACACTCTTCAAACACTCCAGTAATTATAATGGAGTGGAGACTGTGAAGGCTTAACGATGCTACATAAATCTCTTCATAGTTCCCCTGGCACGAGCGCAGTGAACGGTTTTTCGGACAGAAGTTGGACACAAAGCCACAATCCACCATACAGCAGTAAAAGGATATATGCGTTCCAGCTCTGCAGCTTATGAACAAAAGAAGTCTGAAGACATAACAGAAATTGCCAATATGTCAGGGGAGACGGAAATTTAATTGGGACAAGTGACTGGAATTCGATAGCTGAAAAGGGAACAGATGGAAAAATAGTAGCAGAATATGAATGAGTGAAAGGGGAAACTACATGGTAGAATTTAGCACATAAAACAATTTAACTACTGGTAACATTCTGTTTGAGAATCATGAAAGAAGATAACATACGCGGAAGAGACCTGGACACACCCGAAAGTTTCAGACAGATTACATAGTGGCAAAGCAGAGGTTTAGAAAACAGATGCCCTCCGCCCCCTCTTTGCATCTCTATTTTATTTGTAACTAGAAGAAACAGTAACGATGAGATATGCTTAGGAAATCTGTAGAAACCGAACGACATGCCATGATGGTAAGAGACACAACTCGCATTATGAAGGAAAGCTATTCAAATCTCCGTGCGGCAACCCAGATTTAGTTTTCCCATTGTTTACTTAAACCGCTTCAAGCAAATGTGGGGATGGTTCCTTTGCAAAAGACAGCTCTCCTTTCTCAATCAGAGCTTGTAATCTATATGTAAAGACCTCGTCGTCGGTCAACGTTAAACTCTAATCTTCCTGCCTTCCATGATGCCTAGAAATCATTTTCGACTGAACTGATGTTTACAATGAGTACTCTAACAGACTTGCTTTCTTTCCGGCAACAAAACCGAAATGAGCGAGAAGGAATGTCAGAACATCAAGTTTCAGAGTTTTAAGTAATTCACCGATAAGCCCGTTAAGTTTTGGAGGTCTGGAAACTTTCTCTCGCGTCCAGTGCTTAGCAAGTGAAAGCGAGACTGGAACGAATTTGGCGGGCTGCACGAGTAACACAACCTGCACACTCGGATCAGATGCTGCTCCAACAAGAATTGGCTGCGTGACGTAACAACGAGCAGACTAGCCAGACTAGCACAGGGAGTATTTGTGTCGATCGACGATCAAGTATCTAATGTTCAGACCGTGGTAATGTCAGCCTCTAGGAGAAATTCGCTCCTACTTGGCTAATTCAGAGCTGCCAACTGAATCTGCAAGGGGTTCAGTTCTCTCTAAATATTTAGAGAAATATGACGGGCGCTCATACTTGCGTTGGAGTAGATATACCTTTCGTCCTGTCTGCATTAGTTGTCGCAGGTATACAGTATGTACCACCAAAGCTGTGAAAGGGACATTTGTCTAGCAGCTAAAAAATTACTGACTGTTTTTGTTGCTTCCTTTTTATTTCAAGGAAGTTATTTACAATTAAACTGCAGAATTATTTATAAAATGAAGCACTTAAGTGATTGACAAGAAATTATGAGCAACGAAAGGGCATCATTTTAGTGAAAGAATGATATGAAACTTACATTTACATGATTCGCTTAAGAGCTGGGACATCGAATTAAACAAACACCTTTGATACAATGGAGCATATATATTTTATTAATAATATACATCCATAGGCTCCGTTGTGAAGGAAGGAACAATGGGGTTGAACGTCCCGCCGTTATCGAGGTAATTAGAGACGGAGTACAAGCTCGAACTGTCTCAAGGGTGGGGAAGGAAATTGGCCGTGCCCTTTTAAAGGAACCATTCCGCCATTTGCCTGTAGCGATTTAGGATAATCACGGAAAACCTAAATCCGAATGGCCGGAAGCGGATTTGAACTCCAGAATGCAAGTCCAGTGTGCTAATCACTGTCCACCTCGCTCGGTGCTCCGTTGTATCAAAGGTGATTGTTTAATCTGATGTCCTAGTTATTCTGCGAATCATGCCAGTGTTAAAAATTCAAATATGTGTGAAATCTTATGGGACTTAACTGCTAAGGTCATCAGTCCCTAAGCTTACACACTACTGAACCCAAATTATCCTAAGGACAAACATACACACCCATGCCCGAGGGAGGAGGACTCGAACCTCCGCCGGGACCAGCCGCACAGTCCATGACTGCAGCGCCTTAGACCGCTCGGCTAATCCCGTGCGCCATGCCAGTTTTAACTTGTCACAAATGTTTGTCGCAGAGTAAAACAATGCCATCACAATTATTAATTTAATCGCATATCGTATTTTTGTCGATTTTCCAAATTAGAAAAGAGTACAGGAAATGCCCATATTCCTAACTGTCCGGTTAGTGTCGAAAGAGATCATCTAGAGGTATCGATTTCGATTAATTATTATCTTCAAATCTATTTAAACGTACAGGAATAAAAATATATGACACGAGTTACAAAAAATGTAAAAAAAAAAAAACATACTCGGCTTTCCTTATAACATCATCATATGTAACTGTATTCTTTCGATGGTTACAAAACTTTGTATTGTAGTTTTAAATGTTATTCATATTGACGTTACTCCTTTCAATTTCATATATTTCTTTTGTAAACATCTGAAGGCCATCATAATTAATCGACTCGACCACCTTTTCATTTTTTGCGATAAATAATTGAAGAGTAAAGATACATGTTTGAAAGTTGTTACCTTTCAGTACGAATATATGAGTACCGTTCAGACTTATTTGTTGTACGAGTCGGCTCCAAGACATGAAGTGAGGTAACATCTATGTAAACTGAAATGCCACCGAGAAACTCCCCATGAAGAAACAAATCAGCTTCCTCCTTACTCCAGCTCGCGCATCAGCATCAGATTTTATCGCACTACGCACGCATGTAGCACGTTACAAAACCTTCTGATTGGAATCGTCACACGCAAGACAGTAATAGGCTCAGCTCCCCTGTGAGCGTAATTTTCTTATCTGAACTACGCAAGAAATTATGGTATCTTATCCTCTGTTACTATTTAAGGTGTGACAGGCAGTGTTGGCTGTTTACTTCTGTTGTATAACACATCAGCCTACGTTTTTGAAGAGCTATTTCATCGACCAATTTTGCACTTATCTCAACAAGATAACTCTAAACATTAAATGAAACTGGCAGAGGAGGGGGTGACTAATTTTCATCCGGCAATCTAGGTTTAAGTTTTCCGAAGTTTTCGTACAATTATTCTTTTCTTATACCTTTGTTCCGCATATCGCGGGATCAGCATTGTTCGTAACGGATATGACATGGTTAATTTAATGGCTGGATGTCCTTCTTGTCGCCACCTGTTACCCCCGGGACGTCATATGTGTACTCCAACTTATCTGCGTGTAGAGCAATTCATGAGAAAGTGGGTGAAAGTTTTCTAAATGTTTGCGAATCGCGTAACTAAGGTGGGACTTGGGTACCAGCCCGGTATTCACACGGGGGAGGGGGGATGTGGGAAACCACGTAAAAGCCACATCCAGGCTGACCGGCACACCGACCCTTGTCATTAATCCACCGAGCGGATTCGAACCGAGGCCGGCGCACCTCTCCAGAAGCTGTGCTGTAGCATACACAGTTATCCGGGCGGATTCCTACGTTTTGCCTCATAAATTTAGGATTATGTCGACATGCTTCCTTTCAAAATGACATGGGTGATTTCCTTCCTTATCCATTTCCAATCCAAGTTTATGCTCTATTCCTCGTGACTTCGTCGCTGATTAAGTTAAAACCTAATTTTCCTCCACTCCTCCCTTACCCTACTGTTTCGCTCTTTGATAGTAACATTACTGAATGAAAATACTCCCGATTTATAATACATGGTGGTCTTGCATTACCGATGATATTTAGTAACCAGCTAGTAATGTAGTCAAACGTTACGTTGCCATGAAACATTACCAACGATTCATTCTTCTGCCTCTTGTTACATCCCTTCGTTTTTTTTAAACAATGACTTGTCTCTTCTTCTCATGGAAATGGTCGGTTACAGTGTTGTCTGTTCGCTTGAATCAAATGTTCAAGTGTGTGTGAATACCTAAGGGGCTAAACTGCTGTGCGGCTGGTCCCGGCGGAGGTTCGAGTCCTCCCTCGGGTATGGGTGTTTGTGTTTGTCCTTAGGATAATTTAGGTTAAGTAGTGTGTAAGATTAGAGATTGATGACCTTAGCAGTTAAGTCCCATAAGATTTCACACACATTTGAATTTTTTTTTTGACTGAACTGCTGAGGTCATCGGTCCATAGATTTACATACTACTTAAACTAACTTATGCTAACAACAAAACACACACAACCATGCCCATGGGAGGACTCGAACCTCCGGCGGGAGAGACCACGCAATCCGTGCATTGCGCCTCAAACCGCGCGGCTTCGCTTGAATCGGATGTAACTGCTATTCCCATGACGGCTGATAATTGGACAGAAGGACATAGCGGGGTGGAGCACTGGTTAGTGCACTGCACTCACTTTCTGGGGGCAGCGGTTCACACTCCCGTCTTGTCATCCATACTTGGGTTTTCTGTGGTTTCCCTAAGTCGCTGCAGGCAAATACCAGGATGGTTCCTTCGATGAAGGCACGTCCAATTTCCTTTCAAATCTTCTCCAACTCGAGCTTGTGTTCCATTGTCATCGACAGAACGTGATACCCTAATATTCTTTTAATTTTTGATGAGAGGCTCCCACAGAATTAATGTAACTTTATATGCATAGTCGCTTCTTCATGTTCCTTTTACTTCACCACTACCTGAGAGCATTCTATCGAAAGGCAAGCTTTTAATAGGAGCATGTCCATTACTGGACCAACCTTCAGACTGACGGCTGCTTCATTTACTATGCGCATGTTACCTTTACAGAAATTCCATACCTTAACAACATTTTTATAAGTTACAAACTTTAGGAACTGAGCAAGGTAATCAGCACATCATACAGCATATCACATCCCTAGACGGACAAAATTCAATCTGATTGCTCATCGAACCCTAGTCAACGGCTAATGTGACATTTACATCGCATTGAACACTTCCTTAGCTGAATGCTATCACGTTAGCCACTTAAGAGTAATTTGTACGTTGCATATGCACACTCAACGTGGCGGAAGTTCCATTCAACAGCGACTGAGATAAAAGAATGCTCACAGAATAAGTTACACCAAATCGATTGAGAGTAAATATAAAAAAAGACAGTGGATGACACACATTTAGAGAGCTAGATAGACTATAACGCTTATGTAAAGGTAGACGATGTATCGACATTTATTGTGACTGTACTATTGCATTTTAGAGGCGGTATCTGTTTATTGGCGGCCACTGACAAGTCTTCCACGAGACTGCATAACCTTAAAGACAAATTATGTTTGATTAAGTCTCTCAGAAAAAGTATTCAGTAATATAATGAAACATCGTAAAACATACATATTTGTATTAAAGTCGATCTAGCACAATAAAACACACTGAACAAGAGTGCGTTGTCTTTATTTATTTTCTTACGATAACTAACGCAAACGCCTCAAAATTTAGTTACCGTCTTCTGCCAGCCAGTGAACGACATCAGAATAGTTCAAATGGCTCTGAGCACTATGGGACTTCACTTCTGAGGTCATCAGTCCCCTAGAACTTAGAACTCCTTAAGCCTAACTAACCTAAGGACACCACACACACCCATGCCCGAGGCAGGATTCGAACCTGCGACCGTAGCGGTCGCGCGGTACATCAGAATGTCCATCATTCTCTGATATGATCATTAGCAGGTAAAACCTGGTAAGTGCATTCTGAAATGTTTTTACGGTTGTTATCGCAAGAAGATAATTAGTTAATCATTTAATCTCCGTTGAGAAAATGTCTATTTTTCCTTACTGCATTCTCTTATCGCGAAAAAATGCTGGTGAATACGATTTGCTTATGCGTTTTCTACAGGAAGCTGCTCGAAACAAGTTATTTTCATTTAGCCGCACGGCTACCCCAGGCGGAGGTTCGAGTCCTCGCCCGGGCATGGGTGTGTGTGTTGCCCATAGCGTAAGTTAGTTTAAGTTAGATTAAGTAGTGTGTAAGCTTAGCGACCGATGACCTAAGCAGTTTGGTCTCATAAGATCTTACCAAAAATTTACAATTTATTTTGATTTAATAGTTTTATTTAGAATACGAACAACCGATGCTACCTCTCGCATCACACTTATAAACAAGATGTGGGACAGATGGGTCTTTCCAGGTTTTGAAAATATTTCTAATTTCCCGAGTGGAGACACACATCATCTCATCGTCAGCGGGAGCCCCTGATGGCGAGATGATGATAATCTCGCACTGGATGTGGCTTGTCTTCAAACAGTAACAAACACGACTGGGAAAACATAAGAACTCGTACCTGCATGTAGACAACCACTATGTTGCGCGCTTGGTTGGCGTCGTTAGCAAGTGATGGCTTTTTGGACTCCTTACCTGAAACAGACAAGAGATAATAGGTAAAAAACAGAGAAGGCTGAGATATTAATAAACCTTCTACATAGTGTGCACCGTAAAACATTACTGATAGTGACAGAAACATATGGACGTATCAATGATTTCCCACAGATAGCACTTTTAACAACTTCAGAACCAGGAAATGTGAAGGTGCTCAGTGAGCAAGACATTACATGTCAGTCTGAAGTAGTCGGCACTTTTAACAACTTCAGAACCAGGAAATGTTAACGTGCTCAGTGAACAAGACATGTCAGTCTGAAGTAGTCAGCACTTTTAAGAACTTCAGAACCAGGTGGTGGTGGTGGTGGGTAGTGTTTAACGTCCCGCCGACAACGAGGTCATTAGAGACGGAGCGCAAGCTCGGGTTACGGAAGGATTGGGAAGGAAATCGGCCGTGCCCTTTCAAAGGAACCATCCCGGCATTTGCCTGAAACGATTTAGGGAAATCACGGAAAACCTAAATCAGGATGGCCGGAGACGGGATTGAACCGTCGTCCTCCCGAATGCGAGTCCAGTGTGCTAACCACTGCGCCACCTCGCTCGGTCAGAACCAGGAAATGTGAACGTACTCAATGAACAAGACATTACATGTCAGTCTGAAGTGTGCTGTTTTTAAACCCTACTCTTCCGTCTTTCCTTCTTATAGCATAACCGGTCTACTGAAGAAATATTAAGAACAATATAACGAGACGTAATAACGCATATTTTATCTTCAGCTTGCAATCTGAGACTACTACATTCACCATACTCAACATACCTTGCACTAACGGGGTACTGGGGTCAAAGATTCGGCAACGACGCACTCTTTGAAACGCCTGTAGTCTGAAACATCGAGCGAGCCTAAAAAGATACGCATTTAATGTCCTGGTATCTCTTTAGAAGTGTTGAGCATCAGATGGTGTCTAATCTAAATACTGGACACTGTTTTTACATTCAGTTGCCATTTCTTTCTAATCCCTAGTTTCATTTGCCATAATGTAATATCTCTGCATATCATCAAATTGCTGTTAGTATCTGTGTCTCAAAGGAGACCAATAACAGAAAGTTCAAAAGTTATGGGTTGCAACTACTTAATTGTTCTCACGTGATGCCATTCGCGCCATTAGCTACCGCGGCGATAAAAACCAATCATTACTAGTATTGACAACCAGAGAAAGCCCACGGAAGAATAACAGAGTCGTGGTGGGCACAGCAGCTGCCCCTTCGAGTGCAGTTCACTCCCGTCTCTCTCTCTCTCTCTCTCTCTCTCTCTCTCTCTCTCTCTCTCTCTATGGCTGGAGTTTATCGGCTTGCGCTTCTCGAATGCCAGAACGCGAGGTCAACGCTGAGAATACGCGGCATTCCGCCGCTTGGCAGTGTCTGTCGCCTGGAGCCAAGCCCCTACAACGAACAGCATGCAATCTAAAGAGCAGTAATATGAACGTGTTCTTTGTTGTCTAATAGGTGCCTACATCTTTATCAATAAGCTTTAAAAATATGTCATCAAAATCTTCGTCTTTTCTTTTAAGGTAAGTCCCTCATATTCTCATGTTAATTAATATTCTGGAGCTGGTATGCGGTCACGATCGTCTTCCTAACTTGAAAATAAGTTTCCGCTTCCTCCAGTAGATAAATTAAAATGGCACTCAGAATTTTTACCACAGGACCTCCATAGTACTTCAGATTCTAGAATGACTCGCATTGCAAATTAACTGTGCGTCACCACGATCATTAAAAACGTTGCAAATTCTACCTCTGCCACAATTTTACTTTAAATGTTTGCCTTAAATTACAATACGAAACACTATATAATCTTGCAGAGATGGCTAACCATTTGGGGGTCGGACTGCCCTGCTATCTGAGGACAAAGTTTCCCGAGTGCGAGTAAGGTTTAACTTACCTTTTTCGGTAGAACTCTCGGGGCGCTGACCAGAATTATGATCAGACCTGTTGTACGAATTTGTTTTCTTATGAAGTGAAAATGTTTCCCTCATTATTACTATTATCTCATAAACTATAAGGAGCGATAAAAAAAGTTTTCATTCGAAGGCCGTACAGTCTAGAATCGGTATTCCAATCACGAAATTTTGTGTTTTGTAATGCCTGTATACTTAAGAAAGTAAAACGGCAACTAGATCTGCAGAGTGATTATGTACGCAAAGTTTATTTTTAACTGATTGTGTTCTGTGTATTTCCTTCTACTGCATACAGTGGAATAACGTGCGTCAGTAACTTCTTAGTTCTGGAGACTACGGCAATGTTAATTCATTCCAGCTTAGACGATGTTTATAAGCAGTCTACTCACTTATTTTCTACAATTGAGAAGTAGGCGCTGAAACTGAAACGTGGCCGTACTTATCTTGGAGATAATCCACGTGAATTACGTCAAAAAATTGTAATCAAAGATAAAAATATGGCAAAACATGCACGATCCGCTGTTGGATGGGCAGCGATTAAAGGTTTACGAAATAGCTGATACCATAGCCTTCTCGGAAAAAAATTGCCTTACATCCTACACGATGATTTAATTACGAGATTGCTTTGTGAAACGTGGGTGACTCGCTTGTTGAATGCTGACCGAAGGACAACGCGAAATCGACTTTTTCTCGGCAATATTTACAAGTTTTAAAAGGAATACAACTGGTTTTGTGCGGTGGTTTGTTACGGCGAATGATACACGGGTCCGTCACTTCAAGGCACACATGAAATGGAATCATAGCAGTGGATAGAAACCTTACCCCAACAAAACTGAAGTCATTTTCATATCGCTTGTAATTTCTGGAATTCAAATCGATTCTTCTAACTGGTAACTGGTGATTTTGCGATAGAGTCCAAAAATAAGCACACTTTTGATTTAATGAAACAGCGGTGGAATACTTTTTTCGTGATCACAACCTAGAAATGCCGTATGTCACGTAAAAGACAATAGTGAAATACTATCAAATGTTGTCTGTAGCCATTTTCCTAACAGCCCTTTAGCCGAGCTGCTGAGAGGGAAAATCATAAGCTTTCAGGCCGAAGATGGCCGTTCTTCTGAAATAACCTCCGTAGACCACAAGAAGTTGATAATTGACGTATATGAAACAACAGATGAGGCAAAATTTGCAGCAGCAGATGCATTCTGATACGATGACATTCAAGCTTGATAAAGGGGGCGAAAGAATGACGTGATTCTCAAGTACGTTTTCAATAGCCGTATTGGTAATAAAACTACATGTATCAGTTGCATCTTTTGGGGGAACACACGGCGAACATGCTGAATGACAGTGGTGTACGATGTAGAGAGGAGTGTGAGGAGTTCAGCTTAAATTTTTTCATTGATTTTTCACACAGAAAACCATACGTATAATATACTTGAATTCTAACTAGGAGAAACTTGCAATAAATAGTTGACTATGTTTTATAAGGTTTGACATGGTCAAGTATGTAGAAAAGCGATTTTAATTTTCAACATAACCTTTATTTGTCTCGATAGCGAGTTTATAAAATTATGTAGCCGGTTTCGATGGTGCTATCAAATACCTTCAGATCTAAAACAGCCAGAAAAAATACTTTTCATAAAAAGTTCTACCTACTTACATAAAAACAAAAGAAAGTGACAAAGAATATATCACAATATATCGTTACAGACTGTAACACGTTACATGTTGTACAATCAAGTATTGAGGCATTAACACTACTGGGTGTTCCTTGATGCTGCTATTTACGATAATACGAACGTACACCATTACGCAATAAAATTTATAGAATAAAAACGAAGTTAAACAATATACGAAAGAATACTGACCGGTTAACTTACAGTAGTAACCACGTTCGACAACTGAAGATAATACAATGCTGGCAGAGTATATAAGAAGATAAAACATTAATTCTAATCGACAAGCTGCTAATTGATAATGGAAGATGCTTCTTAGTAAATTACAAAGTATTTTAACAAACAAAATTCTAGGTACAAACAAAGGAATGTTGTACTATCAAAAAGTTCATTGCACATCAGTAAATAACGAAATAATTCTGTACGAATAATAAATTGTAAAACCGTCGTGTCTGTCTACTTGTCTGTTTGGACACATTATTCTCCAAAACTACAAGACTAATTTTCTATGGTTTCCACACGTAACTTCAGCGTAGCTTGGGGCAACGTATAGGCTTTATTTCATCTTAATCGGATCACGAAAAACGAAAATCGTAATTTAAAGTTTTAGAAATCTGCTCATCTTAGCAGTTCTGATGTTTATTTTAATGACAGCGTAATACACCAAAGCAGCAAAGAACCTATAGATGGCGCTGTTACTTTTTTTACCCCAGTGACAGAGTTATTTCCGGAGGTTTACGTCCGTAACAGAATTAAGTGCCGCAGTCTAATGTTTACGAATACTAACACTGAATCGACTTGGCTCGGATACACAGATTTACTGATTTCGCCTTGTATATCAAAAATTTAAAGAAATTGCTTTGCTTCTTTCGATAGGTTTGATTTATATTTGACTTCTTGACAAGGAAAAATTAATTTATTGACAAAGTGATCCTATACTGGATCCGCTTTTACCGACTGAGGTAGGGAACCCTAAAAATCGACAGTATGCAAAGGCCCTTCTTTAATTTCCGTTGTTTAGAACGGGCGTATAACTAATTAACAAAGATAATGTGAAACGAGGAGGACAGAATCAGAACGCTGCGCTACCGGTTAGTTCATTGCAGCCACCAGGGGTCGCTTTCTTCCGGCGCGCTGTATCTCGTGGTCGCCCCCCAGTCGCCAATGTACTGTGGACGAGTTCAGAGAGGCCATGCAGAAGTAGTCTCGCCCTCTACCCGTCCTCACACGAGACAGTAAGCGACAGAATTTCTGGAGTTTCTGCATGTAAGTGCATCAAGTTTTAACTCACGACGTCAGAATATCGGGTCACTTGAGCAACTCCTCAAAAATGTTAAAATGCTCGTTGTTATTAAACCCGTACTGTTTGTTTACAATCTGCTGTGGAAAACGCTTTTTCCTGCTTAAGATTTCGGTTTCCTCTAACACAACGCGCCGTCCTCCTTTACGTCATTAAAAAGCACCAAAGCAGCTGAATTACTTACGTTTCAACCGAGTTTGCAGTGTTTCCCTTCAGGGCGGCTGACAGCTGGATACTGGTGAATGTCTTCCCTTTATATACAGTCTCAGTTATCTGATGACTACTGACTTTACGTATGTGAGACGTCAGTGGACAATTTGAGGATAGGTGCTATGGAGGGGATAGCTGTGCAGTAGGCTTTGGCCTGTGCTATTTTGGTATGTGATAGGTAGGCAATAAATAAAGAGGCAGGCTGTCGCCTGTGCAGGTCTAGTAAGTGACTGGTATGCAATAGCAAATCGGCAGCTTGTACCCAGTGGTAATATTTTCCCGCAGCAAAGCATTGCAGGCGCACGGCATTCTCTCGTGGCCGCTGTTAATACTGTTAAACTCGGGTCAATTGGTGCTGCTTGCTGTCGAACACAGGCGGTGCGCTGGGCTGGAATCGCTGACGGCCAGGCCGTAAGTAACTTGTCGCTATCCTCCCTGTTCCTACTGTTACAGTTTTTAATTTTTTCTATAGCCTCTCGTTATTTTCCACGGCTGCCGAGCAAATACGCGACTTTCTTAAAAATAACCTTCGAGAGTTGCCTATCGGTCACTTACTAGGGCAGCAACAGGCAATAGCCTGCCGATTCTGGTCGAGCGGTTCTAGGCGCTACAGTCTGGAACCACGCGACCGCTACGGTCGCAGGTTCGAATCGTGCCTCGGGCATGAATGTGTGTGATGTCCTTAGGTTAGTTAGGTTTAAGTAGTTCTAAGTTCTAGGGGACTAATGACCTCAGCAGTTAAGTCCCATAGTGCTCAGAGCCATTTACACCTGCCGATTCGCTATTGCCTTCCAGTCACCAACCAGAGTTGCCTTTCCATCACCTGGTAAACTGGCAGAGGCAGTAGCCTACTGCACGGCTACGTTCTTCTATAGAACCTGTCTTCAAATTGTCCGATGACATCCCAGATAAGTGACGTCAGTGATTAAAAGATAACCAAAATACAGAGTAGAAAGGGAAGTATCCATCAATCAACTATCCTGAAGAGGACCGTTGCAAAGTCGGTCGAAACGTCGACAATTCAGTTGCTGTAGTGTTCTATAGTGATGTTGTTAGTACCAAAAGTTATTTTATTAAAAAACACGTTTCTTTAGTTGCTGTATTTAGCACCGACATGTTTTGTTCTGTGATTGTTGTAGAGATTATTTTTGACTATTTGTGTACCAAAGACTGTTCAATTTTGAGAACACGAATGCTGTTTTAATGTTTTAAACGACAGCCCCTTCTGACCTATGTAATACCGATCAGTCACTTCAATTTGTACACTCAATTCAAGAATTTATCACTTTTAGGTTCAGTCTTATGCCAGAGACGTAGTATCAAAATAATGTTTGTTTGCAAACCTAATGTAACGATTGAGTTTTTAAAACATTGCTTTAACTTTGTTAAATTTTTGTCCTTACATGTCACACCACTACACTTCTGCAGATTTTATTTTCTGGGCCTTTTTCGTGACTGGTCTACCTAGATGGATTAGGTTGTCTCGATTTTTCTATAAGTGTAAGTAACAAATAAGGTTTTATAGTTGTTTACTAGAGAAATCTGCTTCAGTATACTGAGTTCCTTACTCATTTCACTTGTTATAGTGGTGGTACTAGAACAATAGAGTGGAAAAAGCTATTCGACGGTAAAAATAACATGAATTGGCGTTTTCCACGTTGGTGCAAGGTTTTTGTTTTAATTCTGAAAACTGGTTATCTTGTTTTACATTGTAACGAGTAAACAAACTGAAGAACAAGCGAATGATATAACAGTAACAGACGTCTGCACAAAATTCCAAAATGTGAGGAATAACGAAACATTTGGTCCTGGAGGAATATCTTTAGAGCGGGTAAAGATTTCCCCGTGAATGGTATTGCAGCAGCCTCCAACGTACGTATGAATGGACAGGAAATCCGCGAGGAATGGAAATTAGTTTGTATAATTTCACCAAAAAGGAAATAAAATGTAACATTACAAGGGCTATATTACATTTATTTCCACTGAGTTTCTGCGACGATAACAGATCCTGGCCGCTTTCCTTTTTAATTCTACTATATATCTGGGATATTTTTGTGAAAAGTGTCAGCACGAACATTAACGAGAGATACATCAATGTACTCGTCAAATTTAAGAATATCTGAATGTCGTTAAAAAAGTACATCTTTTCATTTAAATAAACATACTTATTTCTATACTTCGGTTGACAATTACGTGGTCTTCTGCCTACAATCATTTTCCGGAAACCTCGTTTCAATATCTTGAACCTTACACGAAATAAAAGGGGTGCAAGTTTTTGGTGGTTCACCCGATATTACTTCCACCAATATTATGTGCATCTGCAGATGTTCACAGACACACACGTTCTGTGGCCACTGACAAAATGACAGATCTTGTAGGAAGCAACTGGAACAGCAAAAACAGAGTACATGTACTATCTTCAAGTAAGGATAGCAGACAAATTTCGAAACGCGTTATGATTTAAATAAAAAGTGAGAAACAGTAGATAAGTTTCTTCTATTCCTTCAGTACCGGTTACAGCTGTCATTAGAACTGTTGTGACTTTCAGATTAAATCTATGGCATGCAATGAAATGTTAAGTCAGGATTGTCTGTGATACTTCAGTGCGATAACACTTCTGAACGAACACAGTACCGTATTCGTTCTGATACAGCGGAAAACTTAAATCTGGGTGACTGTGGCGATTCAAATGCTGCTTCTCCCGAATAAGAGTCCCTTGTCTTAATGAAAGCACCACCTCTTTCAGTATCTTGTCTGCAACCCCTGCCTTTCTTGAAGCGGACACTAAATGGAAGCTAAGAGTATAACGACTCGTCGACTTAATGTAAGACGGAGTATTGCGTCAGATGGACCAAGACAGATAGAAATTAGCCGTGGCCGTATTGAACTTATCATCAAGTGACTTACCAAAACCACTGAAACAGATATCCATTAGACCGATGACGGGTATTGTTGTGGTATCCAAACGGTGGATTGCTTGCTTTTCTCCATGTGAACATACCATGCACATGTGGCTTCTAACAGGACATCAGTTTCAATTGGTTCTCGCTGATGTTGGTATTCGCACAGCTTGTGCCGAAAACTGAACTATAGAGCGACAAAATGTTTCCAAAGTATTTTATATGGCTGAGTGCATTCAGGGAACTGCATATGCTACGAATGATGCACACCTTTTTTCGGCAATGCGCAATATAGCACAGCGCCCCCAATAAGGCTACAGCATGCAGCAGATACCTTTGTGCAGAAAGAATATCAACTCTCTCAACATTTCGCAATATCTGGGAAAAATTGGTATCGTTGCATCAAAAAGACATGAATCGAATCAGCATACAGTGGAAATGTTTAAATTCTGTAGTAGTCAGCCAGCGTTATTGTACAGTCTGCTCCAGAAAAAATATTCGTGTAGCACACAATTTTTAACATTGTCCATTGAACTATTAACAACTTTCAAAAGCCATATATGTAGATATAGACAATCCAGATACTGTATCCCCCCAGGGGGCTCGCCACTCTTGGGTGGTTTCGTGCTTGGTTACCATGGGGCCCCAGCCTTTGCAGCACTTTTTCCCCTCCGTGCTGCATGTCTATCCTCTTGCTATTCTTTTTCCCTCCCTTGGGGAATATGTCTGGGGTATTACTGGGAATGTTCTGCATTCTGTCTCTGACGTGCGAACAATCTCAATTTCGTTTTTGGGTCACTTTTCCTTTCATTGTTTCCCTTCTCCTCTCGTTCTCTGCTTCGGCGATAGAGGATCCTTTACTTCCTTCTTCCCCCCTGTGCGCTCCTGAAGGCTGGCCCACGCGTCTGACGCGTAAGAGGTGACTTGGTAACACGTAATTCCCAGCCCCGGGTCGACAGGTAGGGTTTGCACATACCCCTTGGTACAGGCCAGACCCAGGGAGGAGTGATTGCCTGAGCTGTAACCTTCCCAAATTGTCGATTGCTCCCTCCGTCAGGTGTTCGGGAGGTGTGATCTGAGGTGTGAACAATTACCTAAGGTGGGTGTGCCGCCTTGTGAAGGGGACCTCCAGATGGATGGGGCGCGCCATCGGAGACGCTAGCAACCATGGAGGATTTCCTCGTGAAGACTCAATCATCCTCCCCATCGACGTCTACGAAACATAAACGTAATGAGGCTACTGATTCGAAGACCCTTCCCGCTGCACCGCGGTTCCTTGCGGTCTCACGTACTGAAGACTGTCAGTCATTTGCCACGATCAATCCATTTATTATCCAGAAAGGTGTTGATGAAATTGCTAGCCGTGTGAAGTCCTGCTCTCGTTTACGGAATGGCACTTTCCTTTGAGAGACAGCTTCTTATTCTCAAATATAACAACTGCTTGCTGCCTCGCTTCTCCACGGCTACCCTGTATGTGTCACGGCACATAGAACTTTGAATTCTTCCTGTGGTGTAATTTATACCAAGCTGATTAACAGTCTGAGGCTGAAATACAATCTTACCCCTCTGATCAGGGTGTCATTGCCGTCCATCGTGTAATGAAAAAGGTCGATTCCTCCTTGGTGCCCACCCACACTCTTTCCCTCACTTTTGATGGGGTGGTGCTGCCATCCAAGGTCAAAGCAGGCTGTGAAAGTACCACAGTCCAGCCGTAAATTCGGAATCCGATGCGCTGCTACCAGAGTCATCGTTTCAACCACACTCGGAACATCTTGTCGACACCCAGCCACACGAGGGCGAATGTCGCCTCCTTCTCCCCGCTGTATCAACTGCAATGGCGGCCATGCCACCTCCTCTCGGGATTGTCCCGTGTATTCAGATGAGCGGGTTGTTCGAGAGATTTGGGTAAAGTAGTCAGTACCTCACAAGTTATTGGCTAGTCGCAAACCTCGTGTTCTCCCGTCTGGCACCTATAGTTCCGTTCTTGTTACCCCTCGCTCCATGAAGGACATGACCACGTAGACATGCGACCTCAAATTCGGCTCTGAGGTTGTGAAATCGCCCAGTGTCAAGGTCGCATCGCCTTCCCCCTGTGCAACAAACTGTCAAACTCTCACCTCACAGGGCGATGCCAACCACTACACTACCAGCAGGCAGGAAAGGACAGACGGAGTACTACTGTGGAGACTTCCTCCGTCCCTCCAGCCAAACAACACCCAAGACTTCCTCTAACCAGAAGGGCTCGAAGAAGCCCGCTAAAGACAAATGGTCTTCTCCTACGCCAAGTCGAAGATTCTGCTCCACGGTGTCACCACGTGGTCCCTTAGCCCAGCCGGCCTCAGTCTCGCCACTGTGCACCACCAACCGTTTTTCAGTGTTTGACTCCACAGACCAGCCGCACAAGCATGCAAATGCTTCTGCGAACCCCTTGGGGCAGGATTCTCCTGCTTTTGTGCCCTGTAGTAGCGACTCTACACTGGCTTTCAATTGGCAGCGCCGAGTTCACCCTCCCCTGCCCCTTACATCTCTTCCTCCTCATGACTGTCCTCCAATGGAACATTCACAGCCTTCGGTCCCACAAACAGGATTTACAGCTGCTTTTAGCATCACAGCATCCCCTTGGACTCTGCCTTCAGGATACGAAATTTCGGCCTCATGACCACTTTCAGCTTTCACTTTACTTACCGATTCGTTTTGACCTTCCCCCGAAGGTCGGCATTCCATCTTATGGGGGTGTCACGCTGCTCATACTGTTTGACCTTCATGATCAACCCATCTCCCTGACTACCCATTCTCAAGCTGTTGCAGTTTGCCTTTGCCTTCCCTGCATGACTTTCTCTATCTGTACCATTTATGTCCCTCCATAATTCGCTGTCACCAGGGCAGACTTCCTTCAGCTTATTGGGCAGGTACCCTCCCCCCCCCCCCTCCCCTGTTTTTGCTACTCAGTGACTTTAATGCATATCATCCCCTTTGGGGTTCTCCCGGGACCAATCAGAGGTGCCCTCTTAGCAGACCTCTTGAACCAACTTAACCTTTTCTGCCTTAACACTGGAGTACCCACTTTCCTTTCAGACTCCTTGCACACCTATTCCCATTTGGACCTATCCTTTTGCAGCGCCCAGCTTGCCCTTCGTCTTGAGTGGTCCATTCTTTCTGATGCCTACTAGAGTGACCATTTCTTATGTGCTCTCTGTATGCTGACTTCTACCCCATCTGCATGCACGCCCAAATGGTAGCTTACTAAGGCTGACTGGCAGCTTTACTCCTCCCTGACGACCTTAGACCAAGATTTCCCCTGTTGTGATGTCCAGGTGGACTATCTCACCAATATTATCCTTACTGCTGCAGAACGTTCCATTCCTCGCACTTCCTCTTTACCATATCATGTCCCAGTCCCTTGGTGGATGCATGCTGCGGCGCAATTCGCGAACGGAGACGTGCTCCCCGCGATTTTAATCGCAACCCTACGCTGGAAAACTGCATTCATTATGAACAGGTGTGTGCAAAGTGCCATGGAGTTCTTTGGGATAGCAAGTGAGCTAGCTGGATTTCATTCACTAGTTCTTTTAACAGTTCCACTCCTTCCTTTGTCGTGTGGGCCGACCTCCGATGGCTCTCCGAAACTAAGATCCAGTCCCCAATTTCCACCCTGACTGTTGCCGACGATGTCATTGTGGACCCTATTGCTATTTCCAACAACTTTGGCCGCCATTTTGCGGAAGTTTCAAGCTCTTACCACTATCACCCTGCCTCAATCCATCGGAAACGAGTGGAGGAGGTTCAAATGGCTCTGAGCACTATGGGACTTATCATCTATGGTCATCAGTCCCCTAGAACTTAGAACTACTTAAACCTAACTAACCTACGGACATCACACAACACCCAGTCATCACGAGGCAGAGAAAATCCCTGACCCCGCCGGGAATCGAACCCGGGAATTCGGGCGCGAGAAGCGGAAACGAGTGGAGGCGGCTTGGGCGATACCCTTCTCTTCTCACAATCGTGAGTGCTACAATGCCGCCTTTACTCTGAGGGAACTAGATCATGCTCTCAGTTCATCACGATCCTCCGCCCCAGGGCCAGATGCCATCAACATTCAGATGTTGCAGCACCTCTCTCTTGCAGGCAAGAACTTTCTGCTTAACATGTACAACCGCATCTGGGCTGAGGGCGTATTTCCTGGACGCTGGCGTACAGCAACCTTCATACCCATACCTAAGCCTGCTAGGGACGAAAACCTTCCTTCTAGCTACCACCCCATCTCTCTTACCAGCTGCATTTGTGAGGTGATGGAACCTATGATTCATGCCTGACTGGTATGGTGGCACGAGTCTTGCAATTTACTGATGAATGCACAGTGTGGATTTTGAGCCCAGGTTCTGCACCCATGTCCACCCATGTCACGAATGGTTTTATGCGGAAATTCCAGACTGTGGCCGTGTTTTGCGATTTCGAGAAGGCCTACGACATCTGCTGGAGAACTGGTATCCTCAGTAGTCTTTACACGTGGGGCTTGTGTGAGCGCCTGTGCTGTTATCTTTGAGCATTTTTACAAGACCGAGTTTTTAAGGTGCGTGTGGGTTCTGCTTTGTCGGACACGTTTATCCAGGAAAATGGCGTGCCTCAGGGTTCCGTCCTGCGCGTCGTCCTGTTTGCTATCGCCATTAACCCTATAGTGGCCTGTCTCCCACTGGGCATCTCCAGCTCTTTGGCCGCCACGGACCTGTCTCACTGAGAGGCGCCTTCAGCACTGTCTTCACCGTCTTTACTCCTGGAGCATCGACAATAGCTTTCGCTTTTCTCATGACAAAACCGTATGTTTGAATTTCTGGCGACGCAAATGGTTCCTCCCACCATCTCTCCATCTTGGTCCTGTTGCCCTTCCATTTGTTGACACTACGAAATTACTGGGGCTCATACTCGATAGAAAAATCTCTTGGTCCTCCCATGTATCTTACCTGGGAGCACACTGCACGCGGTCCCTCAATGTCCTACGTGTAATCAATGGTACTTTCTGGGGTGCCGATCGGACCACCCTCCTCCGTTTGCACCAGTCTCTTGTCTGTTCGAAACTCGACTATGGGTGCTTTGTTTGTGCATCTGCACGCCCATCCCTTTTACGCCATCTCAGCACTATCCATCATCATGGCATCCGTTTGGCCATGGGCGCCTTTCACACCAGCCCAGTTGAGTCTGTATGCTGAGGCTGCTGAACTGTTACTGTCCTACCGCCGTGACTTTCTCCTCAGCAGGTATGCATGCCATTTGTCTGCCATGCATGGCCACCTGTCCTACGTCTCCTTCTTTGATGATTCCTTTAATCTTCAGTATAGGGCTCGTCCTTCTTCTCTGTTACCTCCTGGAGTCTGCTTTCGCTAGTTGCTATGGCGGCTTAACTTCACGCTACCTGCATCCTTCCCAGTGGGTGTGAACCCTTCACCTTGGTTTCGTGAAGTGGACCATGTTAACCTTGGTCTTCATTCGCTTCTTAAGGACACTACTCCAGCCTTGGTTTATTGCCTTCTGTTTCGCGACCTTCACATGGAACTTAGCGATAGTACCTTTGTATACAGTGATGGCTCTCAAACTGACCGTGGGGTCGGGTGTGACTTCGTCATTGGCACCCATGTCTTTCGATATCGGCTTCCGGCACATTACTCAGTATTCACACCCGAGCTTTTCGCCTTGTATCAGGCCACGGAGTACGTCCAGTGACAAAGCCTTCCCAATTATGTCCTCTGCTCAGACTCACTCAGTGCCCTCCAAACTCTCTGTGCACTGTACACTGCTCATCCATTAGTGCGGTGGGTCCAGGAAAACTGACACTTGCTCACTCTTGGTGGGCCAATGCCTTGTTTCTGTGGGTCCCTGGTCATGTCAGTCTGACAGGAAACGAGGCTGCTGACGTTGCTGTCAAGACTGCAGTCCTAGTTCCTCACTGTTAGTACCTATATTCCCTCCGACGATCTCTGCGTTGCCGTCTGTCAGGAGGCGGTGTCCCTTTGGCATTGCCAATGGTCCTCACTTCATGGGAATAAGCCTCTCCTGGCGCCTTGGACGTCCTCTCGGCACTCCCGCAGGGAGGAGATTATGTTAACTAGGCTGTGTATTGGGCACTGCCTTTCTAGCCATCGTCATTTGATAAGTGACGCTACCACACCACTTTGTACACAGTGTGCCGAAATTTTAACTGTCCGCCACTTCCTGCTGGAACGCCCCTTTTTTTTTAACAACTTACATTCCGGCTTGGGTTTGCCGTCAGAGTTATCAGCCGTTTTAGCGAATTACGCACGGGCTGTAGATCGCGTTTTACTTTTAATCCGCTGAAGCAATATGGCAAAGGCCACTTAATTTTTAGTTTTGGACTTCCATTTCTGTATGGTGTTTTTTTGGCCCTTTTTCTACGAGCCTGGTTTTAGCTTTCTCCTATTCGGTCCATTGGGACTGACGTATAGTCGTTTCCCTCCTCTCTGTGTTTGTGGTCTGTAGTTTTGACTTGGGCGACTATGACCCCCGTTGTTTTTTGCGCCCTAAAACGAAATAATACAAAACAGACATTGTATACTGATGTGAATGTGGTGGTAACGCCCTTTCGATGGTTTCATACGTAGCCTACCATGACATACACAGACAAGACGTTGTTTAACGTTGTTAGCAAAAATCTCGATAAATTCTTGACTGATTCGCTTCGAACTTTCACACGATGCTCCAATAAATTTTCGAATATATATCCTAAGAGTCGTCTGGCGCATTTTCTCTGACATTTCGCCAGATATTTTCAATTTCGTTTTCCCAACGTGTAGCTGGAGTCAGTTCAAATAAATACTGCTCAAGTTTTTCACCTGACGCCCGGCGTCGGTGGAAAGCGTCAGTTTGTTCCCTATACAAACAAAATCATTTTTAAAGTGGAATTTTATGGGCCTATTCGACAGAGTGGTCCCAGATTAGTCTAGTGTATTATCTGTTTTATCGGCATGCATTAACAGGGACAGTAAAATACGAAAAATAATCAGAACTCCAACAGATACAGCACCGTCTTAGCCCATGCTAACAGCTACCGCCATGCAGAAGCGCCGCTAAGTCACTGCTGGTGTAATGATTTTTCTTCGTGCTTTACTGTTCCTGTTAACACACATCGATAAAAAGGAATCGAACTACAAAAATTTGGGACCGCTCAAATAGAACAGATGGATAAAATTCCGATTAAAAATCGTTTTGTTCGTAATGGGAAACAAACCGACGCTGGGCATCGTATGAAAGACGTGGTCAGTAGGATTTGTTCGTGCTGAGTCAAGCTATACATTGCAAAAACGAAATTACAAATGTTTGCCGAAACATCCTGTATAATATAAAAAAGAGAATGTTGTTTCCAAAAAAAAAAAAACTAATAATTCTTACGCCATTTCCTTGAAGTTTTTACATGACACACTAACCAACATTTGCAAAGATACAGGCTACATAAACCCCTGCAGATCCGAAGGTTAGAATAGGCCCGAGGTATTCCTGCCTGTCGTAAGAGGCGACTAAAAGAATTCTCACACGTTTCGGCCTTTATGTAATGGTCCCCTGTAGTGTTTGACGTCCATTTTTCAAAATTTTCCCGAAGAGCGAGCCAACTGAGGAAGGGGGCCTTACATGGTGCATCGTGTCCATAATGCGCTGAGATCTACCGCATCCTTCGTTGACGTGGATATGCACTTCTGCTCATTCTCCAACTGTTGGGCGAGGTCACCCTCCTGGGTGCGTATTTTTCCATCAACTGTGCAGTATCGTTTTCTACGCTGACGATGATAATGGACTTGTTTGCTTGGTTGCACCTGATATCCAGCACAGTAGCCAGTCCATTGTGGTGAGGCCGCCATGTACTCTGCTGGTTGTAGCCCCCTAACAACACAGGGATTGATCTGCTGATACCTCCGCCGTAAACTCCCCACGTATGCTGAGGAGTAGATGCCCATCACCCTGGGGCAGAGGAACTCCCAACAATGGCCACCCTGATAGGTGACCCTTGCTGTGGCTGGGTGGCGCCCGTAGGGAGGGCCCCTGGTCAGAGTGGGTGGCATCAGGTCGGATGACACATGATGCAGCATAGTACATCATCTCTTGCTGGTGGTCAAACACCAGCACTCTCTAAGCATTTACGGGCTCAATTCAATGCACAGAAGTATGACCACAACGTTCTACCAATCGTTCAATTTCTCACGATATAAGTCTGCACCGTGATCACGGAGCCCTTCGATAAGCGCTGTGTGAACGTCCTCACCGTTGGAAAATCTCTTTCCCCAGATGTTCTTTCAGCTTGTGAAAAAGGTGGTAAACGCAGGGTGCACCATCTGGACTTCGAAAAGCATCACCCACGCGTGTGCGGCCTTGGTTAAATTGTTAACACCATTTTACTACTGTTGGACACGACACTGCCTTCGGTCCATTCACTGCGAGAATTTCACTGTGAATCTGTGCAGTTTAGATGTTTCTCCCACAAGAATCGTTCTGTTATGCGTATTTTAAGATTGGAACACGTTCCCAGTTGCGATGTCATTTCAGTCGCACACTGTGATGTACCTGTTATCCGTACGTAACAGAACCCTCTCTGCGCGAAACCGGGATTACGTATTACCTTCTAACAATGCGCCGCTCTCGTTGCGCAGTGATCTTTGAGTGGGACGACACGTATAAGTTATGTACATATTTGAGTGGTGTCTGTTCTGCGGCACATGTCCGCAAATTCATACACTGAAGAAGCAAAGAAATTGGTACACCTGCCGAATATCGTGTAGGGCATAGAATAAAGGCTTTCACGACCAGATGACATAGCTGCTGGTAAACCTTTCGGGATGTGAGGTTGTGGTCCAAGAACTCTTCTGTTCTTGACGTTTCGTCCAGGACTGCGCTGGACATCCTCAGAGGCGCTCCTCCACTGAGTCTTGCCAGTTGACCGGTCGGACGTCCGAGAGCGACATAAATACTGTAGGAAAAGGAGCGTGGTCAAAGTAACACGTAATGAGCAGACATAATCCTAGTCAGAGATAAAACTTAATTATCGGCTGTCGTCTTGTCAAAGATAAAACTGCCCAGCGATTCTTCTATTTAAAAAGTAACGGATCAGATCGGTAAGATTTTACAGAAACATGACATCAGATCGGTCTTTAGACTAACAAAGAAAATAAGTACTCCGATCTGTGAAGGATAAACGCCCTCCTCTGTAGACATGTGGTGTATACAATATTCCGTGTGCGTGTGGTAAAGTTTATATTGGAACTACCAAGAGGAGCGTGAATACACGGCTAAAAGAGCACAAAAGTCTTTGCCGACTAGTAAAAATAGAGAAATCAGATGTAGCAGAGCATCCCCTTCAATCAGGAAACCACGAAGTGAAGCTTTTGAAACAAATTTTGTCTACAACGTCAAATTATTATTCATGACTATGTAGAGAAGCCATTAAAATTTATAAGTATCAGGATTGTTTTAATACGAAAGAGGAGGTAATGAAACTTAGCGACTATTGACAGTAGCTCTGCAGAATAGCTAGACAGTTTTATCTTTGACAAGACGACATTCGATAGTTAAGTTTTATGTCTGACATGGATTATCTCCGCTCAACACGAGTTACCTTGATCACGCCCCCTTTCCTACAGTATTTATGCCCCTCTCGGACGTCCGACCGGTCATTCGGAAAGACTCAGCGGAGGAGAGTCTCTGAGGATGTCCAGCGCAGTCCTGGACGAAACGTCGGGAACAGAAGAGTTTCTTGGACCACGACCTCATATTCCGAAAGGTTTACCAGCAACTATCGTGTAGGGCCCCACAGAACACGCAGAAGTGCTAGAACACGACGTTGCATGGACACGACTGCTGTCTGAATTAAAGCTGGAGGGAACTGATACCATGAATTCTGCAGAACAGTCCATAAATCTGTAAGAATACGAGGGGTGGACATCTCTTCTGAACAGCACGTTTCAAGGCATCCACAATATACCAAATAATGTTCATGTCTAAGGAGTTTGGTGGCAGTGGAAGTGTTTAAACTCAGAAGAGTGTTCCTGGAGCAACTATGTACCAATTCTGGACGTGTCGGGTGTAGCATTGTTCTGCTGCAATTGCCCAAGTCCGTCGGAATGCACTATGGACACGAATGGATGCAGGTGATCACACTGGATGCTTACGTACGTGTCACCTGTCAGTCGCATCTAGATGTATCAGGGGTTCCATATCACTCCAACTGCACACGTCCCACACCATTACTGAGCCTCCACCAGCTTGAACAGTCCCCTGCTAAAATGCAGGGTCCATGGATTCATGAGGTTGTCTCCACATTCGTACACGTCCATCGGCTCGATTCGATATGAAACGAGACTCGTCCGACCAGGTAACATGTTTCCAGTCATAAACAGTCCAATGTCGGTGTTGGCGGGCACAGACGAGGCTTAGAGCTCTGTGTCGTGCAATCATCAAGGGTACACAAGTGGGCCTTTGATTCCGAAAGCCCGTGCCGATGAGGTTTCGTTGAATGGTTCGCACGCTGACACTTGCTGACGGCCCAGCATTGAAATCTGCAGCAGTTTGCGGAAGGGATGCACTTCTGTCACGCTGAACGATCCTCTTCAGTCGTCGTTGGTCCCGTTCTTACAGGATCTTTTCCCGCACTCAGCTATGTCGGAGATTTGATGTTTTACGAGATTCCAGATAATCACGGTACATTCGTGAAATGGTCACACTGGAAAATCCCCATTTCATCGCTACCTCGGAGATGTTGTGTCCCATCGCTCATGCGTCGATTATAACACTACGTTCAGACACACTTAAATCTTGATAACCTGCCGTTGTAGCGGCAATAATCGGTCTAACAACTGCGCCAGGCAATTGTTGTCGTATATAGGCGTTGCGGACAGCAGCGCCGTATTCTGCTTTTACATATCTCTGAATACGTGTGCCTATACCAGTTTCTTTTATGCGTGTGTGTGTGTGTGTGTGTGTGTGTGTGTGTGTTACATATATGCGCAAGACGCCTTCTTTACTTGTTTCAGTGCGGAGCACTCGTATCGGCCCTCGTCCGAACTAATACGGAAATCAATAATTTGCGAGTAGGGGCTTAATGGACGATGGACGCAGCATTGTACCTTAAGGTAACCGTTCTAGAGATTGCAGGTCGTGAGTTCCCACTCTTCCTTTCCATTTCTTTCCCCATCCTCTATTTTATACAAATGTGTAACTTCCTGAAGTCCCTACATAAAACATGCTTGTCTCGCTGGTATTCATGGAGATGAACCGTGGTTTTCGAGCTGATCAGGTATTTTATTTTATATTTTTTCTAACTTTCTGACAAATAGATCACGTAACGATAATTACACGATTTTTTTAAGTGTCGACTTCTAGCACTGTGGAATTTTCGAGCAAGAAGTGTTAATCGTTTCTTGCTCGTACGCTACGTTAGTTCTAGCTGTACGAGCACTGTAAATACTGACACGAAAAATGGCCAGACCGGACTGTAAAGATTGCGAATTTGTACGGGCGCTTATAATGAGGCCTTGGAGAGCCGCACAAAACCAAAATCGTCATCACGAAAGGCATCGGAATGAACAGAAAAGAATATCTGCGCTTTTACGAACGAAATGTTTCACTTACTGAAGCACTGATGATTAATCACTTCCACACAGTACGAACTGAACAATGCGAGTACTGCTCATGGCAAGACTCGGCTGTTACCGAGAAACATGCTGCACTGGTCGAGACACTTCGCTCATAAAAGGAAGGATCGAAGTTAATATCCCTGCGTGGGCGGTCTGATTTATACAGGATCTTAAAAAAAAGTGTCGAATATTCTGAAAAGCTGTAGTATCTACCAAAACAAGAAAAAGTCTTGCAAACGTGACCTTTAAATGCATACCTTAACAGCTGTGACCACTTTTTCATTTATTGAACAAGTGCCCATAACTCATAAGGTTTCCATTTCACAGCCCATGTTTACCAAACCTCTTTTCTTGTTTTGGTGGATACTACCGACACACAATATTGGACACCTTTTTAACACCCTGAATTTACCATAGTTAATGTAAACCACTTCAGGCAAATGCTCGAATGCGTCTTCCAACAGAGAGACCATCGATTCCCTCCCCCTTCTTTCGTCATCTGAGATAAGTTATCGATATAACGTTGAAGAGAAGACTTTCTTTTTTATTTCGGTTATGACGCTATGTCCTAATGAATAAACATGATGAACTCATTTTCTGTATCCTACAAAGCCCTTCTACAATTTTTGAGATCTGCTTCTATTCAATACGGCCAGTAACTGTTAAGCATCCATGGACTATGAGATTTTGTTTTAAGACAAAGGTAGTCAATGATGTAAAAAATATTTCTACCCACCTCGGTACCCATGACGACTGGCACACGCTTCCAATAACTCGAATCTTGGTGCTGTAAGTAATTTTTCTCATTCGTAATCTGGCAAGAGAAAGTTAGGTGAATTGTGTGTGCATCCTGATCATCAGTCTGTGCACCAAAGTCCACATAAAATGCCACACATCTCCACAACGTTTACTGGAGTGACAGCTACAACAAAGTTTATGAAGTTTTTCTAATCATATGGAGACAAGAATCTCCGCAATCACTGCGGAGTAATCTGAATACAGAAATCCATACAAAATAATGCAGTGTTTGACGCAGAACTCTATAATACGTGCACACTGCTTTATATTTTTGTGTTTGTCCTAAATTACTTCATCTGTACGCCAGAACAGTTTCGTAAAACGGCAAGGGCTATTTCCCTCCCCAATACTTCTGGAACTAACACATATGTTTAACGAACTCTACGTGGACGAAACGTTAAACACTAATTTCTTAGCTTCTATAGAAGACAACCCATGATTGTCACTTTCGGGGAAAAAGAATAAAGTAGTTAATGGCTTGAAAATTATTCTACAGTTGACTCTTGATGACGCATTTTTGGTCAGTGCAGCGTATGTGTTCATTAACCTAAGTTACAGGCTGAAATTACACACTGGATAGTAACTTGAATCCACATACCCTCATGCAGTTTTGCTCTTATATTATTATTTCTTTTATCGTCATGTAAGGCATCTCGATTTTATGGACCTTACATGAGCTTGACCCATAACAGTACGATACAGTATGACATTCTCAGAAAATAATAATTATATTATATCAACAAAAAGCAATTGCAGTAATCTCATGTACCAAAAACTAACAAAACAATACCTACCAATATAAGAACAGGGACATGCGTAAGTAACTTAAAGTGAAACGCATTTTGGAGACGAAACGAGCAGGTGGTTAATGGCATTGGAAATCTCCACTTAACAAGAGAACGGTGAGCTTCAGCACAGAAAGGGGTAAGGCCAGAACAACATATTGTTCCTTTAAATGTAAATATGGCTGTGAGCGAGAGTAAGTGGCTGGACGGCTTTAACAGGGCTAGGCAGCGACCCGGCAAGAAAAATAAAATTCACCTCTAACGAGACGGCGATTGGTAGAAGCCATACTGAGCGATGTAGACGCGACATGCTGGGGGGATCCCCATTATTTAAAAGCATTTTGAGAACTAAAATTTCTAAGAAATCTCTCTCGTCTCGCGGCGGACCGCACAAGTGTGTGTAAAAATAGCGAGGGCGTTGAGAGCTTTGCTTCTGCGAAGTGTGGACAACGTGCTTCACGAATCGTGGCAACAGATAGCAAAGAGTTAGTTAATTATTCCCGTGGGAATTTTTGCGGGCAAAGAAATTGTGCTTGTCGCTCCAACCATTAGCGAGTGTGCAATAGCCATTATTTCAACTAGAGAAAAATTAACATTCTAAGGAACGCAGGAAAGTTGAGACTGAGTAAATTCAGTCAAGGTCAGAGTAGGGAATTGGCTTTTCACATCCAGCACGGAGACGCCATTGCAGATCGTGCTTGGGAAAGTACCATCGCGAATTAGGCCACAGTTGAGTCGAGATTTTGCTCACTCCAACTTGTGTACGCTTTGACCATTAAATATTGACCAACTATGCCATTGTAGATGTAAGTTAGCTGATGAAGATTTTTAATAATTATTTCCTGTGATAAAATTTTTGATATGTAGACATAACGATTTATTAATCGCCAATTCAATATATCAAAGAGTTAAATATTTTGTTATTGAGTGTTGGAAGTAACTGAACATGATTGTTGTGTATCACTTGAGCCCTGAAAGCACAGTGATAATTATATGTAGAATGAAAAAGGGAAGAGTTGTTTTGTCTTTCTAGAATAGATCCCAAACTTTCACTTATATTAATTTATGCATTCTAGTTACGTGACAGCAGCATTTCTAATTGCATTTAATATTTGCTGCATTTCAGGGCCAGGTTCATATTTATCTAGAATGTCTGTTTAACACCCTGGGCTTGAGAAGACAGTTAAGATGTTTTTGTCCACTTGCACACTATTCACAATCGTTAAACAATGTGCAGTCTGATTCAGGAGCCATATATTGTCAAAGGTCATGCCCCACACATGAACATGAGTAATTGCATTACTTGGCCCTTACTTGATGTACAAGTAGGTTATAAATTCCTGAAGTAATAACCCAACTGGAAGCGTGTAGAGCAACGATTAAAGCACTGCATACATTGATGGACATTAACAACATTAGCCGGAGAAATTCTAACAAATGTATCTTACCAATGTCACTTCTCACATGCTATCGTAACAACACGTATCAGACAGCTTGCCGTGCTCCACTGCATAGAGCTTCTCCAGGTATAAGGTCAGGACAAGTACATATGAAGACCTTAACATCAACTAACAATACAGGCAGTGCTGTTAAGAACGTGTAGAACAGGAACAATCAGATGCATTACAGACAGCGTATTAAATTATACAGGTTGTTGAAGGAGACTCGGTTGTATGGGCAGCTTAGAGTTAAGAGTTCCTGTAAATAAGTATAAAATTTTGGATGGTTGACATTGACGCATACATTTGCGAATCGTGTTTGGTAGCTCTGAAAGAAATTGCCAACGTTCGGGACTTTTATTTCAAAAGCAAACCGGACTCCAGATTCATGCAGACAGTCTTTAGAAATACAAACATTCAAAATAATATTTACTTTTAAACATGTTTACTAGGTGACATATTTGTTTACGGTTTTTTCTGTCAAAATGCTGTCTCTGTTGGTGAAAAATACAATAAAATTTTTCCTGATTCCATGGTATAGCTTTCGTGAGCGTTCAGTACTATATTCATAAGTCCAACGAACTTCGTGAAAGTGAAGCAGTTTCCCGCCTAGTCAGTTCTTCTGAACGTGCACATGATTAAAATGAGTAGAAGCTGTTCTTTAATGGATACAGCCCACTACTACGACGAAAGTGTGGTCAGCATGGCATCTCATCAGGAGAGGGCACAGCACGAACACGTAAGCAATGGAACTGGATGGTTAGCATGTAGGTAGGTAAACGACCTAGGTCTGTTGTCTAGCCAAATAATATTCTTACAGAAGTGTCGTATAGGAACTTACTGAAAATGAGTTGCCATTGTTTCTTTGGCTGTAGGACTGATTGTCCTCAAAATTCTCAGACAGATAAACTGTCCACACTAGCCACGGTCATTGCCAACCGAGGGCATCGGACCTTATGCCGATCGATTTTTGTTCGTGAGGACAGACAGGAATTCGTCCCTTCCTCCGTGTGCGGTGCTCAAAGACGTCCACAGATACGTTACACGCAATGTTCACAAGAGTGTATGGATTGATGTCAGAGATACAATTTTAGTAACTTTAAGCTGTTGAATTAAATTAAGTGAAATGGCGACGGAATCAACGAAGATGCAGTGATATGAACTATCAGCAAAAACATTTCAAAGATACTGAACTTGGCTTTAACGAACATTTCGTGAGAAATGAAAATCAGTGCCAGGAAAAAAAAATTGAACATTAGCGAGGAGGTGCAGTTGTTAGGACTTCGGATTCGCATTTGGGAGAAAGACGGTTCAAATCTCCGTTCGACTATCCAGATCTAGGTTTTCCATGATTTCTCTAAATCAGCTAAGGAAAATGCAAGGGTGGTGTCTTTGAAAGAGCACGGCCGATTTCCTTCTACATCCTTGCTAATTCGAACTTCTGATCCGTTTCTAATAACCTCGTTGTCGACGGAACGTTAAACTTTATCTTCCCTCCTTTTTCCGTAATTCGAAACTCGATCTGCTTATAACTAGCAGCCGCTTTAGCTATCAGGTTATATCTAATTTCTAGGTCCAATTAAGAATTCTTCTTGTCAATGTGTTTCTCCACTAATGGTTGACTGCAGTAACCAGAGGTTCTCCCATGCGGTATTTGGGAATAGAACGGATTTTCACACATTTTATTACGCTACATCTAATTCAGTCCACATACTTCTCTATGACAGGGCAGGTCACGATTCTTCACCTACTGTTTTCATAAGGTGCTATTCCCATACATCGCGTAGGAGAACCCCTGTTTGTGGTTTTTCGTAAGTAATAAGAATAGTTGAGTAAGGTCGGGAGGTGTCCTCAGACCAGCGTAATGTTTAAATCTAATGTTCGCGGACAACAGGAGATTCATTTGGTATTATGCGCTATCGATACCATGCTGCGCCAGTCCATGTTAGTTAGCAGAAACCCATGCGCTTCCCACTGCCAACCTGCGGCGGGCTGTGACACACCCTCTCTTCAGGCCGCGCGCCCAGTGCAGCCACAGAGCTGATTAAAACGACGACGCTCCTACTGCTAGGCTAGTTTGTCTTTCTTTTAGTTCAGCTCACTCCGTCCACTCTACGCGTTGTCGCTCAGTCACTGTTACTGTGAAGTTCGAGTCGGCCTCTCTCAAGGATTTGCGTTGTATATTGCTCTGGACTTCCTGTTATCCAAGTTAAGTAAAAGAAGTTTATGAAACCCTCCCTCCCTCTCCGGCATAAAAACCGTCATCTTCTTGGATCCTCCATCTTTACGACAAAAGAATTCCAGTTTGAGTCCTATTCTGGCGCCAGTTTTCAGTTGTAACGACACGTTTGTAAGTTGTGTGTGTTTTTGCAGCAAGAAGTTGCATTAGTGATTTATTTACGTGCTACTGATCATTTCTGTGAGGTTTCTTTTGCACATTACGTCCAAAGACGATAGGAAACAGAAGTGCCTGCGTTATTCAAAAGTACCATGTAATCTTGCTTCAGACCCGAATGCATATCCGAAAGAACACTGCATCGTACTTAATAACACTGGCACTACTATTTCGTATTTATTCGCCAGTACCAGCCCTTCGACTCTCAATAAGAATGTCCTTCTTGGACGGGAATATACGTAACGTACGAATGCAGGTTGTGACTAATGAAGGACGACATTTGAAGTTCGGATCTGGTCGTGATTGGTGCACGGATAGCCGAAGCGGTTATGGCGAGCGCTCGCGTAAAGCGGGAAATCCGGGTTCGAGTCCCGAACCGGCACAAATTTTCATTCTCATTCCAATATACAGCCGATGGTCGTCCATATCCGCAACTGCGAATACATTACATGTACATCCAAAAAGTTTTAACTCAACGCTCACTGATACCTGGGACAATTTTTATACCAAGATCGCAGCTCGAAACTGTGAATACTATCGCCTCCTTTTGTGAGAGTTACCATTCCCCACGAAACACTCAAAGAGCGACACTCTGCAGTTAAAAAGAAAGCGCATTAATTGAACATCTTCGGTAAGCAGAAAGCCGTAGGAGATCAAACGAAGCCCTGTTGGGAGTCGGAAGACAGCGCCGTCAATAATAATAATAATAATAATAATAATAATAATAATAATAATATAATAATAATAAGAATATTATTATTATTATAAACGCACGACAGAGGCCGGCTTCTGCCTTGCGGGGCAGGGCACGTGACGTCCGGAGCAGTTGCACCGTAATAGGACCTCATTAGTACAACGAGATACGAGGGCGACCCTCCAGCTAACAGCTGCGCCGCAAACCCCCAGCCATTCTCGTGAGCAGCCGCCGCGTAGAACAATGCGCGCCCGCACTCCGCCCTCTTCGTGGCCACTTCAAAGCGCAAATCAGCACACCTCGCCGCAGGCAGCAACGGATTGCAGATATCGACGCGTTAGCGTGACGCTAACTTGGGTGCGGGTTTGCTACTCTATCTTCAACTCCCAATCCATCTCTCTCTCTCTCTCTCTCTCTCTCTCTCTCTCTCTCTCTCTCTCTCTCATTATATATGGGAGGGGGAGGGGGCAGGTTAAAGGTGTAGGAAGCCTCAAATGCTACTAATACGCGACATAGCTAACTCCTAAGTCACGAGGAACCGCGCAAAGTTCGAGACGAAAGCATAAATGTTTCATGTGAAACACCCTGTTGGCTGTTGTACATAATATTCTCATAATGCACGTAAGTAAAACAAAGCAGTTATAAAATTAAAGGTTGATTTGGAACCTAGAGTGATTTATCGAGCATGGTCCTATTGGGAGTCATTTGCCCTTGCCTCCTCCGCACCGCGAACAAAGGTCAGCCCGAGCACGGGAAACACCGCCAGTACACATTGGTAGCTTAGTAAAACCTTTGCTGTGATTCCTGCCTCATTGAAGAGGACATCGTACGTATAGTAACACAGTGTGATAAATACAGTCAATCAGTCAAGAACAGTTAGACTCTATAATATTCTAAAACTTAAGGATTATTTCTCTCTTACAGATGCTCCTAGTTCCTTGAATAGGTCCGTAGATAAATTTGTCATTACATCCGACTTTTTAACAGGGAACTTTAAAGTTAGAAAATACTTAGTTTCATTATGAATTTCATATTAAAAATTTGTAGCTTTTATTGTAATGATGCTGTTAAACTAATGTACTTTATGGACTTTTATCACGCACAATTGTTCGCTTATCTTTATACAATTTGTTTATGTAATACATTGTGTTTTAAATGTTAAGATGTCAGACAAATGTCTCGTTGCTTTCAATATGTGACTTAAATGTATCTGGTGACGATTTTTGCCTAAAACCAATAAATTAATAAAATGAAATAATAAATAAAAATGCTTATTAAAAGGTCGCTTCGACTAATAAGTTGCTGCACATTCTGGTGACCTTTACATGGTAAGAAATTTGGCACTCGATAAGACTCCTGTCCATGCCCAGTGGCTAGCGTGCTTTCGCTTGATCCTATAGAGTACCCGACAGACAATACGTGTGCCCTCCAGAGCCGTGTTTCGGCAGGATCTGAAAAACAGATCACAGTCAGCCCCCTTGGCCGGCCGGAGTGGCCGAGCGGTTCTAGGCGCTACAGTCTGGAACCGCGCGATCTCTACGGTCGCAGGTTCGAATCCTGCCTCGCGCATGGATGTGTGTGATGTCCTTAGGTTAGTTAGGTTTAAGTAGTTCTAAGTTCTAGGGGACTGATGACCACAGATGTTAAGTCCCATAGTGCTCAGAGCCAAGCCATTACACGACTTCGTTCAAACTCAGTGAGGTGTTGATAGTGGCGTCTTTGTCGTCTTAAAGGTATTCTTGACTAACATCAACTTACCACGTCCAGTCTCAAAGGTGGCTAACGCTCAAGCCCGTTACAGTGTGTATTTACAGAAACCTGATTTGCATCCTCATAATGGCACTACAAGCGTTACTCTTAAGGGACTGGTGCGATATTTGAATAGAGATCCATCTTTAAAATGGAGAAATACGCCTACCAACTTTCGTTTATGTCACACAATTCCTTCTTGGTGTGACGATTTTTTACCGTCAGTGTAGATTAGTAACTTTTATTCGTATACTCCACGAATTAAAAACCCGTTTTGCTTAATATACAATCTGAATAATATAGCTTAAGGGTGAAGAGATTACGGATGGGATAGGAATGGTGAGTAGTGGGGGGGGGGGGGGGGGGGGGGGAGGGAGGTATGTAACGCTGGATGTTCTGGCAACACGACTGGACGGTTTACATCTGTAACATTTATGTGGTGAGATAGCTAATGATGTTAGGACAGTACCAAATAGTAAAAAGTGATTACAACTGACGAAAGGACAAACCCAATTGCGGAGAGGCTAAAATGCTAATGGGTTTGTATACTGCCGTCCTCTCACTACAGTCCAGTCATGCGTTCTGTTGGAAGGTGAGAAGAGTTAGGTGTGGGGAGGAGACGGCTTCGGATATCAGTTTTCAAAGAGGAATGCGGTCGAATGTCAGTGCTTCGTTTTAAGTGTAAAACAAACAATAAATGAAATGAAGTACACTTTCGGTACTGATCGTGGACTTTGTTGGGGAACCATTATACTGGCATACCCATTACCCCTGTCTGTATTCCTTAATTTAAAAAACCAAAACTACGCTAAAACTGAGTTACTTCCACAAACTTTCAGTTAAGTAGACGTACGATATGGCTGGAAAGTACCAGAAACAATTACTGCGTACCAAGAACCACAGACTGAGGTGATTTTATTAAGACTGTCTAGGTGTGCAAATAGTTTCCTTTTTGATAAGGAAATAAAAAACACTGAATACACCCATACGATTACTCTTCAGTTAAATATGACGTCCAACTGAAGGAAATAAATCTTCTGGACACATTATCAATCACTGAATCACTTTTGTCATTTTAATAAGAACAGATACCAGCAAGCAATACTACAAAATTTTCTACACAGCGTTGCCTTGTGCAATAGGCGCCAGGCGAATGCACTGAGTGACTTATAATTGTAACTTACGTGGGATTAGAGGTGGCAGGATACTGAAGGAGGAGAGGGGAATTAGCCGTTTCGACACATTTTCCTTCTCAGTATGGTCTAGGTTAATACACGGTCTGCTATAAAACGGTTGTGCTGTAGCACCGTACGTTAAACTCATCGCAAGGGGTGTTTTATAGAAGATCACTCGACGGATTATCCAATGAGGACATTCAGAATTACCTGTCTGATCAGGGCGGAACGGACGTACATCGCGTCATGAAACGGGTTGAAAAAGAAATGGTACTGACCCTTACTCTCTTCTTGACATTTGACTAAGTTCAACTTCCATCCAACGTTAAAGTAGGATGTGAGATCATTTCAGTTCGCCCTTACTCCCCAATCCTACGTGTTGTTATCGGTGTCAGCGGTTTAATCATAGCAGCCAGTCGTGTTCCAATACGGCCAAATGGTTCAAATGGCTCTGAGCACTATGGGACTTAACATCTGTGGTCATCAGTCCCCTAGACTTAGAACTACTTAAACCTAACCAACCTAAGGCCATCACTCCCCCCAGGGGGTCCACAACTCTTTTGTGGACACGTGCGTAGCGAGCACGGGACCCCGAGCTAATGTGGCCCTCCTTCCTTTTCCGGGCTGCATACCTTCCCTTCCCTTTCCGCATCCCTCCCCGTCCCCCATCTTCGCCCCCCCCCCCTCACCTCTGTCTCTTTCCTTCCTTTCTCCCCCTCTGGGAGTATGGTTTGTGCCTACGTCCGGAGACGGACGCTCGAAACTGTTCCAAATTCCTTGCTCTTACACTTGCCAGTCCTCGTCCTTCCTCTGTCCTTCTCTTTTCCTTCCCTCTTCTCCTTGCCCTTTTCTCCGCTACGGCGTTTGAGACCCCCTCTTCTTTCCTTTCCCTTTCTCTTCTTTCCTCCCTGTGCGTGTCTGAAGGCCGACCCACGCACTTCCATGCGTAGCCGGTGACGGGGGTAACGCGTAATTCCCCGCCCCGGGTAGACAGGTAGGACACGTACGTACCCCCTGGTAACGGCCAGGCCCAGGGAGGGGTGATTACCCGAGCTGATACCTTCCGAAAGTGCCGATTGGTCCCTCCGTCCGTTTGTCGGGAGGTGTGACCTGAGGTGTGAACAATCACCTAAGGCGGGTGTGCCCTCGGCGAGGGCCCCCACAAGGGAGGAGCGCGCCATCGGAGACGCCGGTAATCATGGGGGATTCTTCCGCAATGGTTTCCTCACCTTCCACTACGGCTGCTCACAAACGTAAGTTCACTGAGTCTCGGCCACAGACAGTTCTTCCATCGTTGCCACAGTTCCTTGTCGTTTCTCGGTCTGACGAAGGTCACGACTTCTCCACGGTCAACCCTTTCATTATACAGAAAGGTGTCGACGCAATTGCGGGTCCTGTAAAGTCTTGTTCCAGATTACGGAACGGCACCCTGTTGTTAGAAACACACAGTGCCCTCCAGGCTCAAAAATTGCTGCGTACTTCTCTGCTCCACACCTTCCCTGTCCGGGTGGAACCGCACCGTACCTTAAATTCCTCGCGTGGAGTCGTTTATACGCGCTCCCTCGATGGATTGTCTGACGAAGAAATTCAGCATTACCTGTCTGACCAGGGCGTCACAGCTGTTCATCGGGTTATGAAAAGGGTTGATTCGAACATCATTCCAACCCGCACTGTCTTCTTGACATTTGACAAAGTTCAACTCCCATCAAAAATCAAAGCAGGCTATGAGATAATTTCCGTTCGCCCTTATGTCCCAAACCCTACGCGTTGCTATCGATGTCAGCGGTTCAATCATACCAGCCAGTCCTGTTCCAATCCGGCCAAATGTGTTACTTGTGGCAAGGATGCCCATGAGGGTGCTTGTCCACCTCCATCCCCTCGCTGCATCAACTGTATGGGTGACCACGCTGCCTCCTCTCGAGATTGCCCCGTTTTTAAGGATGAAAAGCTCATCCAGGAAATAAGAGTGAAGGAAAAGGTGTCGACCTTTGCTGCTCGAAAGTTACTCGCCAGTCGACAGCCCACCGTGCCTCAGAAAGGTAAATACAGCGCTGTCCTTGCTTCTCCTCGACCAACAAAGGAGGCGGCCACGCAGACTTGCGACTTCACCTTTAGTACCACGGTCGTCAGATCGGCCAGCGCAAAGATCGCCCGTTCAACCTCACCCCTTTCGCCTGCCCACTCTATGGCTCACCCTTCATCGGGTTCTGTTAAATCTCGAGCCCAAAAGTCAGACGCCAAGTCTTCGAAAAAAGAGCATTCTCGTGAAGAGTTTTTACGTACCGCAACTTCACAACCATCGGTTCCTCCTTCATCTAAACATCATACTTCTAAGAAGGCTACGAAGAAACACAGTTCCTCTCCTTCTCCGCCAAGGCGTGTCCCATCTACAGCACCACCTGGCGGAAATCGCCCTCGGCCATCTTCTGTGTCGCCGAGGCGCACTGCTGGTGGCCGGTCAACTGGCCGATCGTTGGTGGCAGGAGCTGCTCCTGACCAACCTATGGATCAGGATCTTCTGCCTTCGACTGAATGCCATTCCATGCTGTCGGTCGCAAGCTCTGAGCAGTCGTTGAGTTGACAGCACCCTTGGTCACGTTCCTCCATTTTCTGTTCACCCTATGTCCATTATCCACTGGAATATCCGCGGCATTCGCGCCAATCGGGAGGAATTGTCGATCCTTTTACGATCCTACTCGCCGGTCATCTTCTGTCTTCAGGAAACAAAGCTGCGTCCCCATGACCGCTTTGTTCTCCCTCATTTTCAGTCCGTCTGATATGACCTCCCCTCTGTTGAAGGCACTCCAGCCCATGGAGGACTCATGATTCTGCTCCATGATACTCTCCATTATCACCCAATCCCCTTAAACACTTCCTTCCAAGCTGTCGCCGTCCGTCTTTCCCTTTCTGGATACACGTTCTCTCTTTGTACGGTATACATTCCATCGTCTACACCAATGGCACGAGCTGATCTCCTTCATCTTCTTGATCAGCTTCCACCCCCCTATTTGCTGGTTGGGGACTTCAATGCCCACCACCCGCTTTGGGGATCTCCACATCCTTGTCCACGTGGCTCACTATTGCTAGACGTCTTCCACCAAGCGGATCTAGTCTGCCTCAACACTGGGGTCCCCACATTTTTGTCTGCCTCCACGGCAAATTTATCTCATTTGGACCTTGCGGTCGGTACTGTTCCGCTAGCTCGGCGCTTCGAATGGTTCGCCCTTGATGATACACACTCGAGTGACCACTTTCCATGTGTTCTTCGACTGCAGCCTCAACTGCCATATATGCGCTCGCGTCGCTGGAAGTTTGCCCAAGCCGATTGGACACTTTTTTCGTCTCTAGCGACATTCGATGACCGTCGCTTTCCCAGCGTCGACGATGAGGTCACACATCTTACCGACGTTATTCTCACAGCTGCGGAACGTTCAATACCACGCACCTCCGAATTGCCCCGGCGCCCTCCAGTTCCTTGGTGGAACGAGGCATGCCGTGACGCAATACGTGAGCGGCGACGTGCTCTTCGCATTTTCCGTCACCATCCAACTTTGGCCAACTGTATCCGATATAAGCAGCTCCGTGCGCGATGCCGTCGCGTCATCCGCGATAGCAAGAAGGCAAGCTGGAAATTCTTTATTAGCTCATTCTTTATTAGCTCATTTAACACCTTCACTCCCTCCTCGGAAGTTTGGAGTCGGCTTCGACGGTTCTCAGGCGCGCCTAGTTTCTCCCCGGTCTCTGGGCTCACTGTCGCGCATGATACCTTAGTGGACCCCGTCGCAATTTCTAACTCATTGGGTCAGCACTTTGCTGAGATTTCGAGCTCTTCAAATTACCCGCCAGCGTTTCTCCCGAAGAAACGTGCAGCGGAAGTGCGACATCTTGCTTTCTCCTCTCACAATCGCGAAAGCTACAATACTGTTTTCTCCATGCGCGAACTCCAACATGCACTCTCTTCTTCTCGCTCCTCCGCCCCAGGACCGGATGGTATCCATGTCCAAATGTTGCTGCATTTATCAACCCATAGCCTGCGTTACCTCCTTCGCCTTTATAATCGAATTTGGACCGACAGTACCTTTCCCAGGCGATGGCGGGAAGCTATTGTCGTTCCCGTTCCGAAACCTGGAAAGGACAAACATCTCCCCTCTAGCTATCGCCCCATTTCTCTCACGAGTAGTGTCTGTAAGGTTTTGGAGCGTATGGTGAATTACCGTTTAGCTTGGTGGCTGGAGTCCCGCAGTCTTTTAACACCAGCCCAATGCGGATTCCGAAAGCATCGTTCTGCCGTTGACCATCTTGTTGCTCTCTCCACTTATATCATGAACAATTTTCTCCGGAAACGCCAAACGGTAGCAATATTTTTTGATCTGGAGAGAGCATACGATACCTGTTGGAGGACAGGCATTCTCCGCACACTGTTCTCTTGGGGCTTTCGAGGCCGGCTGCCCCTTTTTCTTCGCGAATTTATGGCAGAGCGCACATTTAGGGTGCGGGTGAACACTACTCTCTCCCGTACTTTCTCCCAAGAAAACGGGGTACCCCAGGGCTCCGTGCTGAGTGTTGTACTGTTTGCCATCGCCATTAATCCAATTATGGATTGTCTCCTTCCTGATGTCTCGGGCTCCCTCTTTGTGGACGATTTTGCGATCTACTACAGCTCTCAACGGACCAGCCTTCTTGAAAGACGTCTTCAAGGATGTCTCGATCGCCTCCACTCGTGGAGCATCGAAACCGGCTTCCGTTTCTCACCCAGTAAGACCGTTTGTGTAAATTTTTGGCGACGTAAGGAGTTTCTTCCGCCCTCCTTACATCTAGGTCCTGTCAACCTTCCGTTTTCCGACGTCGCTAAATTCTTGGGTCTTATGTTTGACAGAAAACTGTGCTGGTCCTCCCACGTTTCCTATCTTTCGGCTCGCTGTCTGCGTTCGCTTAACGCCCTCCGTGTCCTGAATGGTACCTCTTGGGGAGCGGACCGAGTGGTCCTTCTCCGCCTCTATCGCGCCTTAGTGCGCTCGAAATTGGATTATGGAAGCATAGTCTACTCCTCTGCTCGGCCGTCTATTCTTCGGCGTCTCGACTCTATTCACCACCGTGGATTACGTTTAGTATCTGGAGCTTTTTACACCAGCCCTGTAGAAAGCCTTTATGCTGAGACTGCTGAACCTCCGCTGTCCAATCGGCGGGCAGTCCTTCTGAGTCGTTATGCTAGCCATCTGTCTTCCATGCCTGCTAATCCAGCGCATGACCTTTTTTTCGACGCCTCCTTTGATGTCGGGTATGCAGGCCGCTCCTCCTCCCTACTACCCCCGGGAGTCCGCTTCCGTCAACTGCTCCATTCTCTTTCCTTCCGCTTTCCTAAAACCTTCTTGACAACTTGGGGTACAGCACCGCCTTGGCTCCGTCCCCGGATCAACTTGCTCAGAGACCTATGTCAATTTCCCAAGGATGGTACCCCTACACTTGTTTACCGTCGGGCATTTGCTGCTCTATGTGCACAAATGACAGATGCCACATTTATTTACACCGATGGCTCGAAAACATCGTTAGGTGTAGGGAGTGCCTATATTGTTGGCGACACCCCAAATAACTTTCGGCTTCCCGACCAGTGTTCGGTTTATACTGCGGAGCTTTACGCTGTTCTCCAGGCTGTCCACTACATCCGCCGCCATCAGCGGATACAGTACGTAATCTGCTCAGATTCTCTCAGCTCTCTCCTAAGTCTCCAAGCTCTTTACCCTGTGCACCCTCTGGTCCACCGGATTCAGGACTGTCTGCGCTTGCTCCACCTGGGGGGCGTCTCAGTGGCGTTCCTCTGGCTCCCGGGACACGCTGGTATCTGTGGAAATGAGGCGGCCGATATAGCGGCCAAGGCTGCAGTCTCTCTTCCTCGGCCAGCTATTCAGTCTCTTCCGTTTACCGATCTACGGAGCGTTTTATGCCGCCAAGCTGCTCATTTATGGCATGCGCATTGGTCAACACTTCCCCACAATAAATTGCGGGAAGTGAAAGCCCTTCCTTGCGCTTGGACCTCTTCCTCCCGAACGCGTCGTCGGGAGGAGGTAATTTTAGCTCGACTCCGGATAGGGCACTGTCTTTTTAGTCATCGACATCTTTTAAGCGGTGATCCTCCCCCACTCTGTCCCCACTGCTCTCAGCTGTGGACGGTCAGACACCTTTTAATTGAATGCCCCTATTTTAATCCGTTACGCTCCCGTCTACAGCTATCGCCTGATCTATCGTCGATTTTAGCAGATGACACGCGCTCAGCTGACCGCGTTCTACAGTTTATTAGTGACAGTGAAATGACGTCAGTCATTTGAAGCTTTTTTTTTGGGGGACAACCGACCCCTTTCTATAGTGGATTTTTAAGCATTCCTTCTGCCTTTAGTTACTCAAATTTTATGATTTTGTTCCCATTGCTGCTGATTTTAAATTTCGTTTTTTTCCTGTTTTCTATGTCACGGGCTGGGCGCTAATGACCATAGAAGTTTTGCGCCCTAAAACCACAAACAAAAAAAAAAAAAAAAAAAAACTAAGGCCATCACACACATCCATGCCCGAGGCAGGACTCGAACCTGCGACCGGAGTGGTCTCGCGGTTCCAGACCCAATACGGCCAAATGCGTTACATGTGGCAGGGATACCCATGAGGCTGACAGTCCACCTCAATCCCCTCGTTGCATCTACTGTACGGGTGACCACGCTGCTTCCTCTAGAGATTGCCCTATCTTTAAAGATGAAAGAATTATTCAGGAAATCCGAGTGAAGGAAAAGTTGTCTACCTTTGCTGCTCGTAAGTTATTGGCCAGTAGAAAGCCCACTGTGCTCCCAGTGGGTAAATACACCACTGTTCTCGCCTCTCCTCGACCTACTAAGGAGATAGCCACACAGTCGTCAGATCGCCCAGTCCAAAGATCGCCCGTTCAACCTCCCCACCATCACCCGCTCACTCTAAGGCTCGACCTTCATCAGCTCCGCCATCGTCATTATCCCTATGCCATCTGCTCTGATTCTTTGAGCGCCATTCAGAGTCTCCATGACCCATATTCGAACCACCCTCTCATGTAACGAATTCAACGGTCCCTTCAGCCGCTAGCTGATACCGGCGTTCGTGTCCTTTTTTGTGGATTCCTGGCCACGTTGGTGTGCCTGGGAAGGAAGCTGCTGATGCTGCGGCCAAAGCTGCTGTCCTCCTGCCTCGGACGGCTTCCTTTTGTGTCCCATCAACTGATGTTAGTGGGGTTCTTTGTCGGCGAGTTTCATCATTGTGGCATGAGGCTTGGTCCTCTCTCCATGAAAATAAGCTTAGGGCCATCAAATGGTTCAAATGGCTCTGAGCACTATGGGACTTAACATCTTAGGTCATCAGTCCCCTAGAACTTAGAACTACTTAAACCTAACTAACCTAAGGACATCACACAACACCCAGCCATCACGAGGCAGAGAAAATCCCTGACCCCGCCGGGAATCGAACCCGGGCGTGGGAAGCGAGAACGCTACCGCACGACCACGAGATGCGGGCTTAGGGCCATCAAACCGATCCCAACGGAAGGGCGTGAGGAGGTCATTTTGGCCAGGTTGCGGATTGGGCATTGCCGATTTAGCCACCGCTACCTGTTGTCCGGTGACCCCACCCCACAGTGCCCCTGTGGCCAACCATTGACGGTGCGCCATATTTTATTGTCCTGTCCCCGTTTTATTCACTCTCGTGTTGTCCTGTGTCTACCATCTACCTTACACGAACTTTTAGCTGATGACGCTCGAGCAGCTACTCGTATCCTTAGTTTTATTACATTGACAGACATGTCCAAAAAGATGTAACTCCTTTATTTTATCTGCGTCTTTGTAAGTACTTTCTGATATTGGCCCCTTGCGTTTTTCTACGCTATTAGTGCACTAACGTTTGTGACTGGGCGCTAATGATCTTAGTAGTTCAGCGCCCTAAAATAAATTTCATCAGCTCCTGCCAAATCACGGGCCCCAAAATCGGACGCCCGGACTTCCAAAAAAAGAGCCTACATCGACTCTTCCCTCTTCTCAACGTCCTGCTTCCAAGAAGGCTCATTAGAAACAAAGTTCCTGTCCTCCTCCGCCACGGCGTGTCTCTTCTACAGCGCCTGCCAGCGGTAGCCGCCCTCGGCCGTCTTCCGTGTCACTGAGACTGACTGCTGACGACCAATCAACCAGCCGATCACTGGCGGCACCCAGTCGTCTTCTGTCTTCAGGAGCAAAGCTGCGCCCCCATGATCGCTTTGTTTTCCCTCATTTCCAATCAGTCCGGTTTGATCTCCCTTCTGTTGATGGCACTCCGGCACATGGGGGACTTACAATTCTTCTCCATGATGCTATCCATTGTCAGCCAATCCCCTCAAACAGTTCCTTCCAAGCTGCCGTACGTCTTTCCCTTTCTGGATACACCTTCTCTCTTTGTACCATATACATCTACATCCATACTCCGCAAGGCACCTGACGGTGACAGACTTGTCCAAAAAGATGTAACTCCTTTATTTTGTTTATCTGCGTCTTTGTCCACACCAATGGCAAGACCCAATCTCCTTCATCTCTTTGGTCAGCTCCCACCCCCCTATTTGCTGGTTGGGGACTTCAATGCCTATCACCTGCTTTGAGGATCTCTGCGTCCTTGTCCGAGAGGCTCCCTATTGAGTGACCTCTTCCACCAAGTGCATCTTGTTTGCCTCAACACTGGGGAACCTACATTTTTGTCTGCCTCCTCGTCAACCTTCTCTCATTTGGACTTTTGGGTTGGTACTGTTCAGCTAGCTCGGCGCTTTCAATGGTTCATTCATGCTGATCCACACTCGAGTGAACGTTTTCCTTGTGTCCTTCGATTACAGCCATAACTGCCATTTATGTGCCCACGAGGCTGAAAGTTTTCCCAAGCCGACTGGACACTCTTCTCCTCTCTAGCAACATTTGATAACCGTCCATTTCTTAGCATCGACGATCAGGTCACTCATGTTACAGAAGTTATTCTTAAAGCAGCGGAACGTTCAATATCTCGAACCTCCCCTTTGCCCCAGCGCCCCCCAGTTACTTGGTGGAACGAGATGTGCCGTGACACAACACGCGAGTGGAGACGTGCTCTCGTGCACGATGCCGTGGCATCATCTGCGATAGCAAGAAGGCAAACTGGTACTACTTTACCAGCTCCTTTAACACCTTCACTCAATCATCTGTAGTTTGGAGTCGAATTCGACGGTTATCTGGCGCGTCTAGTTTCTCCCCGATCTCTGGGCTAACTGAAGCTCAAGATACCTCAGTGGACCGATTCACAATTTCTAACTCATTGCCTCAACATTTTGCTGAGATTTCGAGCTCTTCCAATTACCCGCCAGCTTTTCTCCCGAAGAAACAAGCAGCAGAAGTGCGACCTCTTGCTTTGGCCTCTCAAAATCGCGAAAGCTATACTGTCTTTTCTATGCGGGAACTTCAACACGCACTCTTCCTCTCGCTCTTCCGCCCCAGGACCGGATGGCATCCATGTCCAAATGTTGCTGCATTTATCATACCGTAGTCTGCGTTACCTCCTTCACCTTTATAATCTAATCTGGACTGACAGTACCTTGCCCAGAAGATGGCGGGAAGCTATCGTCATTCCTGTTCCGAAACCTGGAAAGGACAAACATCTGCTCTCTAGCTGTCGCCCCATCTCTCTCACGAGTAGTGTATGTAAGGTGTTGGAGCGAATGGTAAATTGCCGTTTAGGCTGGTGGCTGGAGTCCCGAAACCTTTTAACACCTGCCCAATGCGGCTTCTGAAAGCATCGTTCCGCAGTTGACCATCTTGTTGCTCTCCCCACTTATATCATGAACAACTTTCTCAAGAAATGCCAAACGGTAGCTATATGTTTTGATCTGGAGAGGGGATACGATACCTGTTGGACATGCAACCTCCGCACACTGTTCTCTTGGGGCTTTCGAGGTCGGCTACCCCTTTTCATTCGTGAATTTATGACAGAGCGCACATTTAAGGTGTGGGTGAAAACTGCTCTCTCTCGTACCTTCTCCCAAGACAACGGTGTTCCCCAGGTCTCCGTGCTAAGTGTTGTACTGTTTGGCATCGTCATAAAACCAATTGTGGACTGTCTCCTTTCCGATGTCTCGGGTTCCCTCTTTGTCGACGATTTTACAAGCTACTACAGCTCTCAACGGACCAGCCTTCTTGAACGACGTCTTCAAGGATGTCTCGATCGCCTCCACTCATGGAGCATCGAAACCGGCTTAAGATTTTCCCCCAGTAAGAACGTCTGTGAAAATTTTTTGCGTCATACGGAGTTTCGTCCGCCTTCCCTACATCTAGGCCCTGTCGACCTTCCGTTCGCGGACGTCGCCAAGTTCCTGGGACTTATGTGTGACAGGAAACTGTGCTGGTCTTCCTACGTTTCATATCTTTCGGTTCGCTGTCTGCAATCCCTCTACCCCATCCGTGTCCTGAGTGGTACCTCCTGGGGAGCGGACCGCGTGGTCCTCCTCCGCCTATATCGCGCCTTAGAGCGCTCGATATTGGACTATAGAATCATAGTTTACTCTTCTGCACGGCCGCCAATTCTTCGGCGTTACGACACTGTCCGCCACCGTGGACTGCGTTTAGCGTGTGGAGCTTTTTACACCAGCCCCATTGAAAGCCTTTACGCTGAGACTGCTGAACCTCCGCTGTCCAATGGGCGAGCTGTCCTTCTGAGTCGTTAGGCTGTTCATCTGTCTTCCATGCATTCTCACCCGACCCATGCCCTTTTTTCAACGCCTCCTTGGATTTAAGGTATGCAGGCCGCCCTTCCTCTATACCACCACCGGGAATCCGCTTCCGTCAACTGCTACATTCACTTTCCTTCCAATTGCCAAAAGCTTTCTTGACAAATGGGGTACGGCACCACATTGGCTTCGCCCCAGAACCTGCCTTCTCCGTGACCTTTGCCAGCTTCCCAAGGATAGTACCCCCCCTCTCCCCCCCCCCCCCCTTACTTTACCGTCGGGCATTTGCGGCTGTATGCGCACAAATGGAGGATGCCACATCTATTTACTCTGACGGATCAAAGACCACATTTTGTGTTGGGAGTGCCTAAATTATTGGCGATACCCCTATTAGATTTCGGCTTCCCGACCAGTGTTCGGTTTTTACTGCCGAGCTTCACGCTGTTCTCCAGGCTGTCCAGTACATCCGTAGCAATAAGCGAATGCGGTATATTATATGCTCGGATTCGCTCAGCTCACTCTTCAGCATCCAAGCTCTTTATCCTGTCCACCCTCTGGTCCACCGAATTCAGAACTCACTCCACATGCTCCACTTGGGAGGCGTCTCTGGCATTCCTCTGGCTCCCAGGGCATGATGGTACCCATGGAAACGAGGCAGCCGATATAGCGGCAAAGGCTTCAGTCTCTTCTCCTCGGCCCGCTGTTCGAATGGTTCCCTTTGCCGATCTACAGAGCGTTTTATGTCGTCGTGTTGCTCTTTTATGGCACGCATATTGGTCTACACTTCCCGATAATAAATTACGGGACGTCATACCTCTTACCAATGGTTGGACCTCTTCCTCTCGCCTCGTCGTCGGGAGGAGGTAATTTTAACTAGAGGCCGGATAGGTCACTGTCTTTTTAGCCATCGACATCTTTTAAGTGGTGATCCTCCCCCTAATTGTTCCCGCCGCTCTCAATCGTGGACGGTGAGACACCTTTCACTTCAGTGCCCCTATTTTAATCCGCTAAGCGCCCGTTTACAGCTATCTCCTGGTATATCTTCCCTTTTAGCAGATGACACGCGCTCAGCCGATCACGACTAAGCCACAGAACGGGCGCTTATGACCGTAGCACTTTTGCGCCCTAAAACCATAACAAAAAACAATCTTTGATATTGTGAAACAAATATTTCTACTGAAAGCTCCTTGCTTTCGATATTTTGAGTGGTGGTAGTATGGGCCAAAATGAGTAAACATTTCCAGTGCTTGGAGCACTTAACTTCGCTATTTTGAAACTTCCTACTGAACAAGTGCTCATTTCTCTTAAGGTATGCGTTTTAGAGCCCATGTTTACTAGACAGTGTTGTCTTGTTTTGGTCCATACTACCACCTCTGCAAGTTTGTCTGTGGAGTTCTGGTCCACCCTATTTGTCCTGTGAGTCATGGCTTTTGAACCACACTGTATGAATCAACTACATCATTACTATACTGAAGCAGAAAATCAAAATACAAGTTCTTCAGTAAGTTCCTTCACCCTACTGGTTACTTACTACGAAGAAGAATCATTGATTTAACACAAACAGGGAAAATTAACTAACGAGCTGACGCACTTGAGACTGTATAGTCAGTTCAGACATTTCAGCTAAAAAGAATTATTGATTTGTATTTTAAACACGTGTATAAAAACTGTATAGGCCTACTGCATGTGAAAGAGGAAAAAAGAGAGGAAGTTAGAGATGCCGATAAAAAAAAGGTGACATGACGAAGGCAACACGAAAGTGAAACGAAACGCGATATCTTCATTGTTACCTATCAGAGAGAGGCGTAGACGCAATACACGAACGCACAGAATCATTACGACAAAAATATTACAGAAAAACGGGTCATATGGCAGATTCAGAGATGAACTTCATTGAAATTTAAATGCGAAAGTGTGGAGTGAAAGTAAAGCTGTGCTCAACCTGAAGTTGGTTTGAGCACAGTGAACTTTATTACGTATGCGTACTGGAGGTGGTATGCCATTGCCTTCCTCCAACGTCTGAACTGACTTACCCAGCCAGTTATTGGGGGAGCTACAGTTTAAAGTGCATTCTGAAGAAAGATCCAACTTAGCAGTTTTCACATTTACAAAATACTCCCACAGGTTAAAGAAGTGATAACCGACAGAAGAAATTCCTAGGAACGGCTGGTGATCGAATACTGGACCTTTGGATTTTTAGTCTTACAGTTAACCACTTACCCATAGAACCGAGGTAGTTTGCAAAAATTGAATAAAACTCTTAAACCGTAGGATTAATCAAACACGCAGGATATCGAAAGACAAAATCAATACCAAAATGAAAAATCTATCGATTGTTCCAGCTCGTATCAGTGCAACGTATGTGACAGCCGTCAGCATTTGCTGTCCCCACCGCTTCGAATCTATATATTTAATGTTGCATGTCCGAAAGAACATTGCATCTTCACCTGTACGAGAATATACATGATGGATGTAAGAGTATGGGTTGTAGACGCATGGTTGATGACATATGGAAGTTAGGGTCTGACTGTGAGTCGCGCACAGAGAGCCAAATTCTAAGGCGACGGCTCGCGATAAGCGGAAAATTCGGGTCAGGCACAAATTTTCATTGTCGTCATTCCATTCTACAGCTGATGATAGCCCATATTCACAATTGCGAATGCATTAAATGTATTTCATAACTTAGTCGCCGCAGTGCCTGCTTGTCCAAAGTAACTTTGAAACGTAATTCAGAATAAAACAGACACTGCAATATCGCACCAAATTAATTCTGCGTCCAGCGGTAGAAACAGACCTAAACCTGTTCAGTCAATAGGAGAAAGAAGATTAAAACAAGTCAAAGGTATTGAATCCTCGAGTAAAATAAAACGCATGCTACGGAAACACGATATCAGACCATTGTTCCGCCTGACACGGGAAATTAAAGAAATGTTCTGTTCAGCAACAGACTGCCTTTGTTTGAGAGTATCTGGTATTTGCAAAGTCGCGATGAAAATTATTAAAGGCAAACAATCCGCATCGGGTCCGACAGCTATACTGAACCTAAACGCCACATCTGTCAACTTGGTGGGTCGCTCCTGCTGCCATTTTTCCGTGCATGATAATTAAATATAATTTTTAGAACTCCATCTCCTGAAAAATACAAGATTTCGGTTTTTACTCTTTACTCAAACATATATCGACACTTCTGTGTCATCATGATAGGTCTAGTTTTATTTGTAAAACTGCATCAATGTTAAAGATGGAACTGTACAGGTTGGCCTTCTTTTCCTAAGTTTCGTTTTGTGTATGAGAACTTGCGAAACTAGATGATAGTAAAACAAGAAAGTTTGAAAACCAGTATATAAATACAACTCACAAAAAGAAACACAATAAAGATGTGGAAAACATGACATGCTGTCAAGCCACAAAATTAGTGAAACTAGGCCAACCTGTATATCATCTTTAAAATTAATGCGGTTCCAGGAATAAAATACGATCTACTGAAGATCCTAACTTATGCTTCGTCTTAACAGGACGCTCTAATAAATAAAGGGGTAAAAATTCGGATGTACATCAGTAAATCTAACAGAGACAATTGCTGTAATCTTCATGAAAGAGAGGGGCTGGGCGCTAGAGACGAAATTAAAAATTTATTTCAAAGAGAAGTAGTGCTGTGGGCGGTTTCCGTTCTCCTTCCGCCCTGTAATTCTGGCACGTGTGGGAAGAGGGCCTGCACTCGCTTTCGCTGTCCATTTCCCGCATTTTGCATGCAAAATGCCTCAGTCTAACAATAAGTCGGACCATTGCAGAGAGAGAGAGAGAGAGAGAGAGAGAGAGAGGAAATACACACATCAAAAAAAGGTTTTGCATCACCCCGGTTCCTAGAACTCCTGAATATAGACGTTGACTGTGAATATTGTATCACAGACACAGTCCTTTGACTGTTCAGGGATGTCACTAAACCTGCGCAAAAATGTAACCAACCATGCATGAGCAGCGCCTATTAGACGGAGGGGGTCCGACAGCCGATCAGTTCCAGTCATTCCACCAGGAAAGAGGTACACGGCTCGTGTTGTCTGTAGTTCAACATTACTTAGACGGTCAATACCGCGGTTCGATTGTGTCCGCATTGTTACTTTGTGCCAGGAAGGGCTCTCAACAAGGGAAGTGTCCGGGCATCTCGGAGTGAACCAAAGCGATGTAGTTCGGACATGGAGGTGATACAAAGAGACAGGAACTGTCGATGACATTCCTCGCTCAGGCCGCCCAAGGGCTACTACTGCAGTGGATGACCGCTACCTACGGATTATGGCTCGGAGGAACCCTGACAGCAACGCCATCACGTTGAATAATGCTTTTCGTGCAGCCACAGGGCGTAGTGTTACGACTCAAACTGTGCGCAATAGGCTGCATGATGCATAACTTCACTCCTGGTGTCCGTGGCGAGGTCCATCTTTGCAACCACGAGACCGTGCAGCGCCGTACAGATGGGCCCAACAACATGCCGAATGGTCCGCTCAGTATTGGTATCACGTACTCTTCACTGATGAGTGTCGCATATGCATTCAGACAGACAATCGTCGCAGACGTGTTTAGAGGCAACCCGGTCAGGCTGAACGCCTTAGGCACACTGTCCAGCGAGTGCAGCAAGGTGGAGGTTCCTTGCTGTTTTGGGGTGGCATTATGTCGGGCCGACGTACGCCGCTGGTGGTCATGGAAGGCGCCGTAACATCTGTACGATACGTGAAGGCAATCCTCCGACCGATAGTGCAACCATATCGGTAGCATATTGGGGAGGCATTCGTCTTCATGGAGGACAATTCGCGCCCCCATCGTCCACATTTTGTGAATGACTTCCTTCAGGGTAACGACATCGCTCGACTAGTGGCCAGCATGTTCTCCAGACATGAACACTATCTAACATGCCTGGGATAGATTGAAAAGGGCTGTTTATGGACGACGTGACCCACCAACCACGCTGAGGGATCTATGCCGATTCGTCGTTGAGGAGTGGGACAATCTGGACCAACAGTGCCTTGATGAACTTATGGATAGTATGCCACGACGAATACAGGTATGCATCAATGCAAGAGGACGTGCTACTGGATATTAGAGGTACCAGTGTGTACAG